>NW_027488726.1:0-300000 GCF_050948215.1 Halictus rubicundus | reverse complement strand
TCCTCTATCCTATCCTATCCTCTATCGTATCCTGTCCTCTATCCTATCCAATCCTCTATCCTATCCTCTATCCTATCCTATCCTCAATCCTATCCCATCCTCAGTCCTATCCTATCCTCTATACTATCCTATCCTCTTTCCTATCCTACACTCTATCCTATCTTATCCTCTATCCTATCCTATCCTCCATCCTCTATCCTATACTGTATGATATCCTATCCTCTATCCTATCCTATCCTCTATCCTATCATATCCTCTATCCTACCCTATCCTCTATCCTATCCTCAACCCTCTCCTATCCTCTATCCTATCCTATCCTCTATCCTATCCTATCCCCCATCCTATCCTCTGTCCTATCCTATCCTCCATCCTATCCTATCCTCAATCCTATCGTATTCAATATCCTATCCTATCCTCTATCCTATAATATCTCATATCCTATCCTATTCTCTATCCTATATCATATCCTATTCTCTATCCTATATCCTTTCCTATTCTGTATCCTATCCTATATCCTATACTATCCTACCCTCTATCCTATCCTATCCTGCATCCTCTATCCTATACTCTATCCTATCCTCTGTCCTATCCTATCCTCTATCCTATACTCTATCCTATCCTCTGTAATATCCTATCCTCTATCCTATCCTATCCTCTATGCTATCCTATCCTCTATCCTATCCTATCCTCTATCCTATCCTATCCTCCATCCTATCCTATCCTCTATCCTATCCTATCCTCTATCGTATCCTGTCCTCTATCCTATCCAATCCTCTATCCTATCCTCTATCCTATCCTATCCTCAATGCTATCCCATCGTCAGTCCTATCCTATCCTCTATACTATCCTATCCTCTTTCCTATCCTATTCTCTATCCTATCCTATCCTCTATCCTATGCTATCCTCTATCGTATCCTGTCCTATTCCCTATCCAATCCCCTACCCTATCCTGTATCCTTTCCTATCCTCTATCCTATCCTATCCTCTATCCTATCCTATCCTCTATCCTATCCTACCCTCTTTCCACTCCTATCCTCTATCCTATCCTATCCTCTATCCGATCATCTATCCTATCATATCCTCTATCCTATCCTATCCTCTATCTTATCCTATCCTCTATCCTATCCTCTATCGTATCCTCAATCCTATCCTCTATCATATCCAATCCTCTATCGTATACTCTATCCTATCCTCTATCCTATCCTATCCTCTATCCTATCCTTTCCTCAATCCTATTATATCCTCTATCCTATCCTATCCTCTATCCCATCCTATCCTATCCTCTATCCTATCCTATCCTCTATCCTATCCTATCCTCTATCCTACCCTATCCTCTATCCTATTCTATCCTCTATCCTATCCTATCCTCTATCCCATCCTATCCTCTATCCTATCCTATCCTCTATCCTATCCTATCCTCTATCCTATCCTCTATCCTATCCTATCATGTATCCTACCCTATCCTCTATCCTATCCTATACTCTATCCTATCCTATCCTCTATCCTATCCTATCCTCTATCCTATCCTCTATCCTATCCTATCCTCTATCATATCCTATCCTCTATCCTATCCTATCCTCTATCCTATCCTATCCTCTATGCTATCCTCTATCCTATCCTATCCTCTATCCTATCCTATCCCCTTTCCTATCCTATCCTCTATCCTATCCTATCCTCTATCCTATTATATCCTCTATCCTATCCTATCCTCTACCTTATTCTATACTCTATCCGATCATCTATCCTATCATATCCTCTATCCTATCATATCCTCTATCCTATCCTATCCTCTATCTTATCCTATCCTCTATCCTATCCTCTATCGTATACTCTATCCTATCCTATCCTCTATCCTATCCTATCCTCTATCCTATCCTTTCCTCAATCCTATTATATCCTCTATCCTATCCTATCCTCTATCCCATCCTATCCTCTATACTATCCTATCCTCTATCCTACCCTATCCTCTATCCTATTCTATCCTCTATCCTATCCTATCCTCTATCCCATCCTATCCTCTATCCTATCCTATCCTCTATCCTATCCTATCCTCTATCCTATCCTCTATCCTATCCTATCATGTATCCTACCCTATCCTCTATCCTATCCTATACTCTATCCTATCCTATCCTCTATCCTATCCTCTATCCTATCCTCTATCCTATCCTATCCACTATCCTATCCTATCCTCTATCCTATCCTATCCTCTATCCTATCCTATCCTCTATCCTATCCTCTATCCTATCCTATCCTCTATCATATCCTATCCTCTATCCTATCCTATCCTCTATCCTATCCTATCCTCTATGCTATCCTCTATCCTATCCTATCCTCTATCCTATCCTATCCCCTTTCCTATCCTATCCTCTATCCTATCCTATCCTCTATCCTATTATATCCTCTATCCTATCCTATCCTCTACCTTATTCTATACTCTATCCGATCATCTATCCTATCATATCCTCTATCCTATCATATCCTCTATCCTATCCTATCCTCTATCTTATCCTATCCTCTATCCTATCCTCTATCGTATACTCTATCCTATCCTATCCTCTATCCTATCCTATCCTCTATCCTATCCTTTCCTCAATCCTATTATATCCTCTATCCTATCCTATCCTCTATCCCATCCTATCCTATCCTCTATCCTATCCTATCCTCTATCCTATCCTATCCTCTATCCTACCCTATCCTCTATCCTATTCTATCCTCTATCCTATCCTATCCTCTATCCCATCCTATCCTCTATCCTATCCTATCCTCTATCCTATCCTATCCTATCCTCTATCCTATCCTATCCTCTATCCTATCCTATCCTCTATCCTATCCTATCCTCTATCCTATCCTATCCTCTATCCTATTATATCCTTTATCCTATCCTATCCTCTATCCTATACTATCCTCTATCCTATCCTATCCTCTATGCTATCCTCTATCCTATCCTATCCTCTATCCTATCCTATCCACTATCCTATCCTATCCTCTATCCTATCCTATCCTCTATCCTATCCTATCCTCTATCCTATCCTCTATCCTATCCTATCCTCTATCATATCCTATCCTCTATCCTATCCTATCCTCTATCCTATCCTATCCTCTATGCTATCCTCTATCCTATCCTATCCTCTATCCTATCCTATCCCCTTTCCTATCCTATCCTCTATCCTATCCTATCCTCTATCCTATTATATCCTCTATCCTATCCTATCCTCTACCTTATTCTATACTCTATCCGATCATCTATCCTATCATATCCTCTATCCTATCATATCCTCTATCCTATCCTATCCTCTATCTTATCCTATCCTCTATCCTATCCTCTATCGTATACTCTATCCTATCCTATCCTCTATCCTATCCTATCCTCTATCCTATCCTTTCCTCAATCCTATTATATCCTCTATCCTATCCTATCCTCTATCCCATCCTATCCTATCCTCTATCCTATCCTATCCTCTATCCTATCCTATCCTCTATCCTACCCTATCCTCTATCCTATTCTATCCTCTATCCTATCCTATCCTCTATCCCATCCTATCCTCTATCCTATCCTATCCTCTATCCTATCCTATCCTATCCTCTATCCTATCCTATCCTCTATCCTATCCTATCCTCTATCCTATCCTATCCTCTATCCTATCCTATCCTCTATCCTATTATATCCTTTATCCTATCCTATCCTCTATCCTATACTATCCTCTACCTTATCCTATCCTCTATCCTATCCAATTACCTATCCTATCCTCTATTATATCCTTTCCTCTATCCTATCCTATCCTCTATCCGATCCTCTATCCTATCCTATCCTCTATCCTATCCTCTATCCTATCCTCAATCCTATCCTCTATCCTATCCTATCCTAAATCCTATCCTATCCTCTATTCTATCCTATCCTCTATCATATACTATCCTCTATCCTATCCTATCCTCTATCCTATCCTATCTTCTATCCGATCCTCTATCCTATCCTATCCTCTATCCTATCCTATCCTCTATCCTATTCTATCCTCTATCCTATCCTATCCTCTATCCTATCCTATCCCCTTTCCTATCCTATCCTCTATCCTACCCTATCCTCTATCCTATTCTATCCTCTATCCTATCCTATCCTCTATCCCATCCTATCCTCTATCCTATCCTATCCTCTATCCTATCCTATCCTCTATCCTATCCTCTATCCTATCCTATCCTCTATCCTAACCTATCCTCTATCCTATTCTATCCTCTATCCTATCCTATCCTCTATCCCATCCTATCCTCTATCCTATCCTCTATCCTATCCTATCCTCTATCCTATCCTCTATCCTATCCTATCCTGTATCCTATCCTATCCTCTATCCTATCCTATCCTCTATCCTATCCTATCCTCTATCCTATCCTCTATCCTATCCTATCCTCTATCCTATCCTATCCCCTATCCTATCCTATCCCCTTTCCTATCCTATCCTCTATCCTACCCTATCCTCTATCCTATTCTATCCTCTATCCTATCCTATCCTCTATCCCATCCTATCCTCTATCCTATCCTATCCTCTATCCTATCCTATCCTCTATCCTATCATCTATCCTATCCTATCCTCTATCCTATTCTATCCTCTATCCTATCCTATCCTCTATCCTATCCTATCCTATCCTATCCTCTATCCTATCCTATCCTCTATCCTATCCTACCCTCTTTCCAATCCTATCCTCTATCCTATCCTATCCTCTATCCGATCATCTATCCTATCATATCCTCTATCCTATCCTATCCTCTATCTTATCCTATCCTCTATCCTATCCTCTATCGTATCCTCAATCCTTTCCTCTATCATATCCAATCCTCTATCGTATACTCTATCCTATCCTATCCTCTATCCTATCCTATCCTCTATCCTATCCTTTCCTCAATCCTATTATATCCTCTATCCTATCCTATCCTCTATCCCATCCTATCCTATCCTCTATCCTATCCTATCCTCTATCCTATCCTATCCTCTATCCTAACCTATCCTCTATCCTATTCTATCCTCTATCCTATCCTATCCTCTATCCCATCCTATCCTCTATCCTATCCTCTATCCTATCCTATCCTCTATCCTATCCTCTATCCTATCCTATCCTGTATCCTATCCTATCCTCTATCCTATCCTATCCTCTATCCTATCCTGCCCTCTTTCCAATCCTATCCTCTATCCGATCATCTATCCTATCATATCCTCTATCCTATCCTATCCTTTATCCTATCCTATCCTCTATCCTATCCTATCCTCTATCCTATCCTCTATCCTATCCTCTATCCTATCCTCAATCCTATCCTCTATCCTATCCTATCCTCTATCCTATCCTCTATCGTATCCTCAATCCTTTCCTCTATCATATACTATCCTCTATCCTATCCTATCCTCTATCCTATCCTATCCTCTATCCTATTCTATCCTCTATCCTATCCTATCCTCTATCCTATCCTATCTTCTATCCGATCCTCTATCCTATCCTATCCTCTATCCTATCCTATCCTCTATCCTATCCTTTCCTCAATCCTATTATATCCTCTATCCTATCCTATCCTCTATCCCATCCTATCCTATCCTCTATCCTATCCTATCCTCTATCCTATCCTATCCTCTATCCTAACCTATCCTCTATCCTATTCTATCCTCTATCCTATCCTATCCTCTATCCCATCCTATCCTCTATCCTATCCTCTATCCTATCCTCTATCCTATCCTATCCTGTATCCTATCCTATCCTGTATCCTATCCTATCCTCTATCCCATCCTATCCTCTATCCTATCCTATCCTCTATCCTATCCTATCCTCTATCCTATCCTCTATCCTATCCTCTATCCTATCCTATCCTGTATCCTATCCTATCCTCTATCCTATCCTATCCTCTATCCTATCCTATCCTCTATCCTATCCTCTCCTCTATCCTATCCTATCCTCTATCCTATCCTATCCTCTATCCTATCCTATCCTCTATCCTATCCTATCCTCTATCCTATCCTATCCTCTATCCTATCCTATCCTCTATCCTAACCTATCCTCTATCCTATTCTATCCTCTATCCTATCCTATCCTCTATCCTATCCTATCCTCTATCCTATCCTACCCTCTTTCCAATCCTATCCTCTATCCTATCCTATCCTCTATCCGATCATCTATCCTATCATATCCTCTATCCTATCCTATCCTCTATCTTATCCTATCCTCTATCCTATCCTCTATCGTATCCTCAATCCTATCCTCTATCATATCCAATCCTCTATCGTATACTCTATCCTATCCTATCCTCTATCCTATCCTATCCTCTATCCTATCCTTTCCTCAATCCTATTATATCCTCTATCCTATCCTATCCTCTATCCCATCCTATCCTATCCTCTATCCTATTCTATCCTCTATCCTATCCTATCCTCTATCCCATCCTATCCTCTATCCTATCCTCTATCCTATCCTATCCTCTATCCTATCCTCTATCCTATCCTATCCTGTATCCTATCCTATCCTCTATCCTATCCTATCCTCTATCCTATCCTATCCTCTATCCTATCATCTATCCTATCCTATCCTCTATCGTATCCTATCCTCTATCCTATCCTATCCTCTATCCTATTCTATCCTCTATCCTATCCTATCCTCTATCCTATCCTATCCTCTATCCTATCCTATCCTATCCTCTATCCTATCCTATCCTCTATCCTATCCTACCCTCTTTCCAATCCTATCCTCTATCCTATCCTATCCTCTATCCGATCATCTATCCTATCATATCCTCTATCCTATCCTATCCTCTATCTTATCCTATCCTCTATCCTATCCTCTATCGTATCCTCAATCCTTTCCTCTATCATATCCAATCCTCTATCGTATACTCTATCCTATCCTATCCTCTATCCTATCCTATCCTCTATCCTATCCTTTCCTCAATCCTATTATATCCTCTATCCTATCCTATCCTCTATCCCATCCTATCCTATCCTCTATCCTATCCTATCCTCTATCCTATCCTATCCTCTATCCTAACCTGTCCTCTATCCTATTCTATCCTCTATCCTATCCTATCCTCTATCCCATCCTATCCTCTATCCTATCCTCTATCCTATCCTATCCTCTATCCTATCCTCTATCCTATCCTCTATCCTATCCTATCCTGTATCCTATCCTATCCTCTATCCTATCCTATCCTCTATCCTATCCTACCCTCTTTCCAATCCTATCCTCTATCCGATCATCTATCCTATCATATCCTCTATCCTATCCTATCCTTTATCCTATCCTATCCTCTATCCTATCCTATCCTCTATCCTATCCTCTATCCTATCCTCTATCCTATCCTCAATCCTATCCTCTATCCTATCCTATCCTCTATCCTATCCTCTATCGTATCCTCAATCCTTTCCTCTATCATATACTATCCTCTATCCTATCCTATCCTCTATCCTATCCTATCCTCTATCCTATTCTATCCTCTATCCTATCCTATCCTCTATCCTATCCTATCTTCTATCCGATCCTCGAATCCTATCCTATCCTCTATCCTATCCTATCCTCTATCCTATCCTTTCCTCAATCCTATTATATCCTCTATCCTATCCTATCCTCTATCCCATCCTATCCTATCCTCTATCCTATCCTATCCTCTATCCTATCCTATCCTCTATCCTAACCTATCCTCTATCCTATTCTATCCTCTATCCTATCCTATCCTCTATCCCATCCTATCCTCTATCCTATCCTCTATCCTATCCTCTATCCTATCCTATCCTGTATCCTATCCTATCCTGTATCCTATCCTATCCTCTATCCCATCCTATCCTCTATCCTATCCTATCCTCTATCCTATCCTATCCTCTATCCTATCCTCTATCCTATCCTCTATCCTATCCTATCCTGTATCCTATCCTATCCTCTATCCTATCCTATCCTCTATCCTATCCTATCCTCTATCCTATCCTCTCCTCTATCCTACCCTTTCCTCTATCCTATCCTATCCTCTATCCTATCCTATCCTCTATCCTATCCTATCCTCTATCCTATCCTATCCTCTATCCTAACCTATCCTCTATCCTATTCTATCCTCTATCCTATCCTATCCTCTATCCCATCCTATCCTCTATCCTATCCTCTATCCTATCCTATCCTCTATCCTATCCTCTATCCTATCCTCTATCCTATCCTATCCTGTATCCTATCCTATCCTCTATCCTATCCTATCCTCTATCCTATCCTATCCTCTATCCTATCCTCTATCCTATCCTATCCTCTATCCTATCCTATCCTCTATCCTATCCTATCCCCTTTCCTATCCTATCCTCTATCCTACCCTATCTTCTATCCTATTCTATCCTCTATCCTATCCTATCCTCTATCCTATCCTATCCTCTATCCTATCCTATCCTATCCTCTATCCTATCCTATCCTCTATCCTATCCTACCCTCTTTCCAATCCTATCCTCTATCCTATCCTATCCTCTATCCGATCATCTATCCTATCATATCCTCTATCCTATCCTATCCTCTATCTTATCCTATCCTCTATCCTATCCTCTATCGTATCCTCAATCCTATCGTATCCTCAATCCTATCCTCTATCATATCCAATCCTCTATCGTATACTCTATCCTATCCTATCCTCTATCCTATCCTATCCTCTATCCTATCCTTTCCTCAATCCTATTATATCCTCTATCCTATCCTATCCTCTATCCTATCCTATCCTCTATCCTATCCTATCCTCTATCCTATCCTATCCTCTATCGTATCCTATCCTCTATCCTATCCTATCCCCTTTCCTATCCTATCCTCTATCCTACCCTATCCTTTATCCTATTCTATCCTCTATCCTATCCTATCCTCTATCCCATCCTATCCTCTATCCTATCCTATCCTCTATCCTATCCTATCCTCTATCCTATCATCTATCCTATCCTATCCTGTATCCTATCCTATCCTCTATCCTATCCTATCCTCTATCCTATCCTATCCTCTGTCCTATCCTATCCTCTATCCTAACCTATCCTCTATCCTATTCTATCCTCTATCCTATCCTATCCTCTATCCCATCCTATCCTCTATCCTATCCTCTATCCTATCCTATCCTCTATCCTATCCTCTATCCTATCCTCTATCCTATCCTATCCTGTATCCTATCCTATCCTCTATCCTATCCTATCCTCTATCCTATCCTATCCTCTATCCTATCCTCTATCCTATCCTATCCTCTATCCTATCCTATCCTCTATCCTATCCTATCCCCTTTCCTATCCTATCCTCTATCCTACCCTATCTTCTATCCTATTCTATCCTCTATCCTATCCTATCCTCTATCCTATCCTATCCTCTATCCTATCCTATCCTATCCTCTATCCTATCCTATCCTCTATCCTATCCTACCCTCTTTCCAATCCTATCCTCTATCCTATCCTATCCTCTATCCGATCATCTATCCTATCATATCCTCTATCCTATCCTATCCTCTATCTTATCCTATCCTCTATCGTATACTCTATCCTATCCTATCCTCTATCCTATCCTATCCTCTATCCTATCCTTTCCTCAATCCTATTATATCCTCTATCCTATCCTATCCTCTATCCTAACCTATCCTCTATCCTATTCTATCCTCTATCCTATCCTATCCTCTATCCCATCCTATCCTCTATCCTATCCTCTATCCTATCCTATCCTCTATCCTATCCTATCCTCTATCCTATCCTCTATCCTATCCTATCCTGTATCCTATCCTATCCTCTATCCTATCCTATCCTCTATCCTATCCTATCCTCTATCCTATCCTCTATCCTATCCTATCCTCTATCGTATCCTATCCTCTATCCTATCCTATCCCCTTTCCTATCCTATCCTCTATCCTACCCTATCCTTTATCCTATTCTATCCTCTATCCTATCCTATCCTCTATCCCATCCTATCCTCTATCCTATCCTATCCTCTACCCTATCCTATCCTCTATCCTATCATCTATCCTATCCTATCCTGTATCCTATCCTATCCTCTATCCTATCCTATCCTCTATCCTATCCTATCCTCTGTCCTATCCTATCCTCTATCCTATCCTATCCTCTATCCTATCCTATCCTCTATCCTATCCTCTATCCTATCCTATCCTCTATCCTATCCTATCCCCTTTCCTATCCTATCCTCTATCCTATCCTATCCTCTATCCTATTATATCCTCTATCCTATCCTATCCTCTACCTTATTCTATACTCTATCCTATCCATTTACCTATCCAATCCTCTATCCTATCCTATCCTCTATCCTATCCTATCCTCTATCCTATCCTCTATCCTATCCTCTATCCTATCCTATCCTCTATCCTATCCTCTATCCTATCCTATCCTCTATCCTATAATCTATCCTATCCTATCCTCTATCCTATCCTATCCTCTATCCTATCCTATCCTCTATCCTATCCTATCCTCTATCCTATTCTATCCTCTATCCTATCCTATCCTTTATCCTATCTTATCCTCTATCCTATCCTATCCTCTATCCTATACTATCCTCTACCTTATCCTATCCGCTATCCTATCCAATTACCTATCCTATCCTCTATTATATCCTTTCCTCTATCCTATCCTATCCTCTATCCGATCCTCTATCCTATCCAATCCTCTATCCTATCCTGTATCCTATCCTCTATCCTATCCTCTATCCTATCCTCTATCCTATCCTCTATCCTATCCTATCCTCAATCCTATCCTATCCTCTATTCTATCCTATCCTCTATCATATACTATCCTCTATCCTATCCTATCCTCTATCCTATCCTATCTTCTATCCGATCCACTATCCTATCCTATCCTCTATCCTATCCTATCCTCTATCCTATCCTATCTTCTATCCGATCCTCTATCCTATCCTATCCTCTATCCTATCCTATCCTCTATCCGATCATCTATCCTATCATATCCTCTATCCTATCCTATCCTCTATCTTATTCTATCCTCTATCCTATCCTCTATCGTATCCTCAATCCTATCCTCTATCATATCCAACCATCTATCGTATACTCTATCCTATCCTATCCTCTATCCTATCCTATCCTCTATCCTATCCTATCCTCTATCCTATCCTATCCTATCCCCTTTAATATCCTATCCTCTATCCTACCCTATCATCTATCCTATTCTATCCTCTATCCTATCCTATCCTCTATCCCATCCTATCCTCTATCCTATCCTATCCTCTATCCTATCCTATCCTCTATCCTATCCTCTATCCTATCCTATCCTGTATCCTATCCTATCCTCTATCCTATCCTATCCTCTATCCTATCCTATCCTCTATCCTATCCTATCCTCTATCCTATCCTATCCTCTATCCTATCCTATCCTCTATCCTATCATATCCTCTATCCTATCCTATCCTCTATCCTATCCTCTATCCTATCCTATCCTCTATCCTATCCTATCCCCTTTCCTATCCTATCCTCCATCCTATACTTTCCTCTATCCAATCCTATCCTCTATCCTATCCCATCCTCTATCCTTTCCTATCCTCTATCCTATCCTATCCTATCCTTTATCCTATCCTATCCTCTATCCTATCCTATCCTCTATCCTATCCTCTATCCTATCCTCTATCCTATCCTCAATCCTATCCTCTATCCTATCCTATCCTCTATCCTATCCTCTATCGTATCCTCAATCCTATCCTCTATCATATACTATCCTCTATCCTATCCTATCCTCTATCCTATCCTATCCTCTATCCTATTCTATCCTCTATCCTATCCTATCCTCTATCCTATCCTATCTTCTATCCGATCCTCTATCCTATCCTATCCTCTATCCTATCCTATCCTCTATCCTATTCTATCCTCTATCCTATCCTATCCTCTATCCTATCCTATCCTCTATCCTATCCTATCCTATCCTCCTATCCTCTATCCTATCCTATCCTCACCTACCTACCTCTTTCCAATCCTATCCTCTATCCTATCCTATCCTCTATCCGATCATCTATCCTATCATATCCTCTATCCTATCCTATCCTCTATCTTATCCTATCCTCTATCCTATCCTCTATCGTATCCTCAATCCTATCCTCTAACATATCCAATCCTCTATCGTATACTCTATCCTATCCTATCCTCTATCCTATCCTATCCTCTATCCTATCCTTTCCTCAATCCTATTATATCCTCTATCCTATCCTATCCTCTATCCTATCCTATCCTATCCTCTATCCTATCCTATCCTCTATCCTATCCTATCCACTATCCTATCCTATCCTCTATCCTATCCTATCCTCTATCCTATCCTATCCTCTATCCCATCCTATCCTCTATCCTATCCTCTATCCTATCCTATCCTCTATCCTATCCTCTATCGTATCCTCAATCCTATCCTCTATCATATACTATCCTCTATCCTATCCTATCCTCTATCCTATCCTATCCTCTATCCTATTCTATCCTCTATCCTCTATCCTATCCTATCTTCTATCCGATCCTCTATCCTATCCTATCCTCTATCCTATCCTATCCTCTATCCTATTCTATCCTCTATCCTATCCTACCCTCTATCCTATCCTATCCTCTATCCTATCCTATCCTATCCTCTATCCTATCCTATCCTCTATCCTATCCTACCCTCTTTCCAATCCTATCCTCTATCCTATCCTATCCTCTATCCGATCATCTATCCTATCATATCCTCTATCCTATCCTATCCTCAATCCTATTATATCCTCTATCCTATCCTATCCTCTATCCCATCCTATCCTATCCTCTATCCTATCCTATCCTCTATCCTAACCTATCCTCTATCCTATTCTATCCTCTATCCTATCCTATCCTCTATCCCATCCTATCCTCTATCCTATCCTCTATCCTATCCTATCCTCTATCCTATCCTCTATCCTATCCTATCCTGTATCCTATCCTATCCTCTATCCTATCCTATCCTCTATCCTATCCTATCCTCTATCCTATCCTCTATCCTATCCTATCCTCTATCCTATCCTATCCTCTATCCTATCCTATCCCCTTTCCTATCCTATCCTCTATCCTACCCTATCCTCTATCCTATTCTATCCTCTATCCTATCCTATCCTCTATCCCATCCTATCCTCTATCCTATCCTATCCTCTATCCTATCCTATCCTCTATCCTATCCTCTATCCTATCCTATCCTGTATCCTATCCTATCCTCTATCCTATCCTATCCTCTATCCTATTCTATCCTCTATCCTATCCTATCCTCTATCCTATCCTATCCTCTATCCTATCCTATCCTATCCTCTATCCTATCCTATCCTCTATCCTATCCTTTCCTCAATCCTATTATATCCTCTATCCTATCCTATCCTCTATCCCATCCTATCCTATCCTCTATCCTATCCTATCCTCTATCCTATCCTATCCTCTATCCTAACCTATCCTCTATCCTATTCTATCCTCTATCCTATCCTATCCTCTATCCCATCCTATCCTCTATCCTATCCTCTATCCTATCCTATGCTCTATCCTATCCTCTATCCTATCGTATCCTGTATCCTATCCTATCCTCTAACCTATCCTATCCTCTATCCTATCCTATCCTCTATCCTATCCTCTATCCTATCCTCTATCCTATCCTATCCTCTATCCTATCCTATCCTCTATCCTATCCTATCCCCTTTCCTATCCTATCCTCTATCCAACCCTATCCTCTATCCTATTCTATCCTCTATCCTATCCTATCCTCTATCCCATCCTATCCTCTATCCTATCCTATCCTCTATCCTATCCTATCCTCTATCCTATCATCTATCCTATCCTATCCTGTATCCTATCCTATCCTCTATCCTATCCTATCCTCTATCCTATCCTATCCTCTATCCTATCCTATCCTCTATCCTATCCTATCCTCTATCCTATCCTATCCTCTATCCTATCCTATCCTCTATCCTATCCTATCCTCTATCCTATCCTATCCTCTATCCTATCCTCTATCCTATCCTATCCACTATCCTATCCTATCCTCTATCCTATCCTATCCTCTATCCTAACCTATCCTCTATCCTATTCTATCCTCTATCCTATCCTATCCTCTATCCCATCCTATCCTCTATCCTATCCTCTATCCTATCCTATCCTCTATCCTATCCTCTATCCTATCCTATCCTCTATCCTATCCTATCCTCTATCCTATCCTATCCTCTAACCTATCCTATCCTCTATCCTATCCTATCCTCTATCCTATCCTCTATCCTATCCTATCCTCTATCCTATCCTATCCTCTATCCTATCCTATCCCCTTTCCTATCCTATCCTCTATCCTACCCTATCCTCTATCCTATTCTATCCTCTATCCTATCCTATCCTCTATCCCATCCTATCCTCTATCCTATCCTATCCTCTATCCTATCCTATCCTCTATCCTATCATCTATCCTATCCTATCCTGTATCCTATCCTATCCTCTATCCTATCCTATCCTCTATCCTATCCTATCCTCTATCCTATCCTATCCTCTATCCTATCCTATCCTCTATCCTATCCTATCCTCTATCCTATCCTATCCTCTATCCTATCCTATCCTATCCTCTATCCTATCCTATCCTCTATCCTATCCTCCATCCTATCCTATCCTCTATCCTATCCTCTATCCTATCCTATCCTGTATCCTATCCTATCCCCTTTCCTATCCTATCCTCTATCCTATCCTATCCTCTATCCTATCCTCTATCCTATCCTCTATCCTATCCTATCCTCTATCCTATCCTATCCTCTATCCTATTCTATCCTCTATCCTATCCTATCCTCTATCCTATCCTATCCTCTATCCTATCCTATCCTATCCTCTATCCTATCCTATCCTCTATCCTATCCTACCCTCTTTCCAATCCTATCCTCTATCCTATCCTATCCTCTATCCGATCATCTATCCTATCATATCCTCTATCCTATCCTATCCTCTATCTTATCCTATCCTCTATCCTATCCTCTATCGTATCCTCAATCCTATCCTCTATCATATCCAATCCTCTATCGTATACTCTATCCTATCCTATCCTCTATCCTATCCTATCCTCTATCCTATCCTATCCTCTATCCTATCCTATCCTCTATCCTATCCTTTCCTCAATCCCATTATATCCTCTATCCTATCCTATCCTCTCCATCCTATCCTATCCTCTATCCTATCCTATCCTCTATCCTAACCTATCCTCTATCCTATTCTATCCTCTATCCTATCCTATCCTCTATCCATCCTATCCTCTATCCTATCCTCTATCCTATCCTATCCTATCCTCTATCCTATCCTATCCTATCCTATCCTATCCTCTATCCTATACTCCTCTATCCTATCCTATCCTCTATCCTATCCTCTATCCTATCCCTCTATCCTATCCTATCCTCTATCCTATCCTATCCCTTCCATCCTATCCTCTATCCTACCTACTCCTCTATCCTATTCCTATCCTCTATCCTATCCTACTATCCTATCTATCCCATCCTATCCTCTATCCTATCCTATCCTCTATCCTATCCTATCCTCTATCCTATCCTCTATCCTATCCTATCCTGTATCCTATCCTATCCTCTATCCTATCCTATCCTCTATCCTATCTATCCTCTATCCTATCCTATCCTCTATCCTATCCTATCCTCTATCCTATCCTATCCTATCCTCTATCCTATCCTATCCTCTATCCTATCCTTTCCTCAATCCTATCTATCCTCTATCCATATCCTATCCTCTATCCCATCCTATCCTATCCTCTATCCTATCCTATCCTCTATCCTATCCTATCCTCTATCCTAACCTATCCTCTATCCTATTCTATCCTCTATCCTATCCTATCCTCTATCCCATCCTATCCTCTATCCTATCCTCTATCCTATCCTATCCTCTATCCTATCCTCTATCCTATCCTATCCTGTATCCTATCCTATCCTCTAACCTATCCTATCCTCTATCCTATCCTATCCTCTATCCTATCCTCTATCCTATCCTATCCTCTATCCTATCCTATCCTCTATCCTATCCTATCCCCTTTCCTATCCTATCCTCTATCCAACCCTATCCTCTATCCTATTCTATCCTCTATCCTATCCTATCCTCTATCCAATCCTATCCTCTATCCTATCCTATCCTCTATCCTATCCTATCCTCTATCCTATCATCTATCCTATCCTATCCTGTATCCTATCCTATCCTCTATCCTATCCTATCCTCTATCCTATCCTATCCTCTATCCTATCCTATCCTCTATCCTATCCTATCCTCTATCCTATCCTCTATCCTATCCTATCCTGTATCCTATCCTATCCTCTATCCTATCCTATCCTCTATCCTATCATCCTATCCTATCCTATCCTCTATCCTATCCTATCCTCTATCCTATCCTATCCTCTATCCTATCCTATCCTATCCTCTATCCTATCCTATCCTCTATCCTATCATCTATCCTATCCTATCCTGTATCCTATCCTATCCTCTATCCTATCCTATCCTCTATCCTATCCTATCCTCTATCCTATCCTATCCTCTATCCTATCCTATCCTCTATCTATCCTATCCTCTATCCTATCCTATCCTCTATCCTATCCTATCCTCTATCCTATCCTATCCTCTATCCTATCCTATCCTCTATCCTATCCTATCCTCTATCCTATCCTATCCTCTATCCTATCCTATCTCTATCCTACTCTATCCTATCCTATCCTATCCTCTACCTATCCTATCCTCTATCCTATCCTATCTCTATCGATCCTCTATCCTATGCCTATCCTATCCTCTATCCTATCTATCCTCTATCCTATCCTATCCTCTATCCTATCCTATCCTCTATCCTATCCTATCCTCTATCCTATCCTATCCTATCCTATCCTATCCTATCCTATCCTCTATCCTATCCTATCTCTATCCTATAATCTATCCTATCCTATCCTCTATCCTATTCTATCCTCTATCCTATCCTATCCTCTATCCTATCCTATCCTCTATCCTATCCTATCCTATCCTCTATCCTATCCTATCCTCTATCCTATCCTACCCTCTTTCCAATCGTATCCTCTATCCTATCCTATCCTCTATCCGATCATCTATCCTATCATATCCTCTATCCTATCCTATCCTCTATCTTATCCTATCCTCTATCCTATCCTCTATCGTATCCTCAATCCTATCCTCTATCATATCCAATCCTCTATCGTATACTCTATCCTATCCTATCCTCTATCCTATCCTATCCTCTATCCTATCCTATCCTCTATCCTATCCTTTCCTGAATCCTATTATATCCTCTATCCTATCCTATCCTCTATCCCATCCTATCCTATCCTCTATCCTATCCTATCCTCTATCCTATCCTATCTTCTATCCTAACCTATCCTCTATCCTATTCTATCCTCTATCCTATCCTATCCTCTATCCCATCCTATCCTCTATCCTATCCTATCCTCTATCCTATCCTCTATCCTATCCTATCCTGTATCCTATCCTATCCTCTATCCTATCCTATCCTCTATCCTATCCTATCCTCTATCCTATCCTCTATCCTATCCTATCCTCTATCCTATCCTATCCTCTATCCTATCCTATCCCCTTTCCTATCCTATCCTCTATCCTACCCTATCCTCTATCCTATCCTATCCCCTTTCCTATCCTATCCTCTATCCTACCCTATCCTCTATCCTATTCTATCCTCTATCCTATCCTATCCTCTATCCCATCCTATCCTCTATCCTATCCTATCCTCTATCCTATCCTATCCTCTATCCTATCCTCTATCCTATCCTATCCTGTATCCTATCCTATCCTCTATCCTATCCTATCCTCTATCCTATCCTATCCTCTATCCTATCCTATCCTCTATCCTATCCTATCCTCTATCCTATCCTATCCTCTATCCTATTATATCCTCTATCCTATCCTATCCTCTACCTTATTCTATACTCTATCCTATCCATTTACCTATCCAATCCTCTATCCTATCCTATCCTCTATCCTATCCTATCCTCTATCCTATCCTATCCTCTATCCTATCCTCTATCCTATCCTATCCTCTATCCTATCCTATCCTCTATCCTATCCTATCCTCTATCCTATCCTATCCTCTATCCTATCCTATCCTCTATCCTATCCTATCCTCTATCCTATCCTATCCTTTATCCTATCCTATCCTCTATCCTATCCTATCCTCTATCCTATACTATCCTCTACCTTATCCTATCCGCTATCCTATGCAATTACCTATCCTATCCTCTATTATATCCTTTCCTCTATCCTATCCTATCCAACTATCCGATCCTCTATCCTATCCAATCCTCTATCCTATCCTCTATCCTATCCTCTATCCTATCCTCTATCCTATCCTCTATCCTATCCTATCCTCAATCCTATCCTATCCTCTATTCTATCCTATCCTCTATCCTATCCTATCCTCAATCCTATCCTATCCTCTATTCTATCCTATCCTCTATCATATACTATCCTCTATCCTATCCTATCCTCTATCCTATCCTATCTTCTATCCGATCCTCTATCCTATCCTATTCTCTATCCTATCCTATCCTCTATCCTATCCTCCATCCTATCCTCTATCCTATCCTCTATCCTATCCTATCCTCAATCCTATCCTATCCTCTATTCTATCCTATCCTCTATCCTATCCTATCCTCAATCCTATCCTATCCTCTATTCTATCCTATCCTCTATCATATACTATCCTCTATCCTATCCTATCCTCTATCCTATCCTATCTTCTATCCGATCCTCTATCCTATCCTATTCTCTATCCTATTCTATCCTCTATCCTATCCTATCCTCTATCCTATCCTATCCTCTATCCTATCCTATCCTCTATCCTATCCTATCCACTATCCTATCCTATCCTCTATCCTATCCTATCCTCTATCCTATCCTATCCTCTATCCTATCCTATCCTCTTTCCTATCCTATCCTCTATCCTATCCTATCCTCTATCCTATCCTTTCCTCAATCCTATTATATCCTCTATCCTATCCTATTCTCTATCCTATCCTATCCTCCATGCTATCCTATCCTTTATCCTATCCTATCCTCTATCCTATCCTATCCTATCCTATCCTCTATCCTATCCTATCCTATCCTATCCTATCCTCTATCCTATCCTATCCTCTATCTTCTCCTATCCTCTATCCTATCCTCTATCGTATCCTCAATCCTATCCTCTATCATATCCAATCCTATATCGTATACTCTATCCTATCCTATCCTCTATCCTATCCTATCCTCTATCCTATCCTTTCCTCAATCCTATTATATCCTCTATCCTATCCTATCCTCTATCCCATCCTATCCTATCCTCTATCCTATCCTATCCACTATCCTATCCTATCCTCTATCCTACCCTATCCTCTATCCTATTCTATCCTCTATCCTATCCTATCCTCTATCCCATCCTATCCTCTATCCTATCCTATTCTCTATCCTATCCTATCCTCTATCCTATCCTCTATCCTATCCTATCCTGTATCCTATCTTATCCTCTATCCTATCCTATCCTCTATCCTATCCTATCCTCTATCCTATCCTATCCTCTATCCTATCCTATCCTCTATCCTATCCTATCCTCTATCCTATCCTATCCTCTATCCTATATTATCCTCTATCCTATCCGATCCTGTATCCTATCCTATCCTCTATCCTATCCTATCCTCTATCCTATCCTATCCTCTATCCTATCCTATCCTCTATCCTATCCTATCCTCTATCCTATCCTATCCTCTATCCTATCCTCTATCCAATCCTATCCTCTATCCTATCCTATCCTCTATCCTATCCTATCCTCTATCCTATCCTATCCTATCCTCTATCCTATCCTATCCTCTATCCTATCCTATCCTATCCTCTATCCTATCCTATCCTCTATCCTATCCTATCCTCTATCCTATCCTATCCTCTATCCTATCCTATCCTCTATCCTCTATCCTCTATCCTATACTTTCCTCTATCCAATCCTATCCTCTATCCTATCCCATCCTCTATCCTTTCCTATCCTCTATCCTATCCTATCCCATCCTTTATCCTATCCTATCCTCTATCCTATCCTATCCTCTATCCTATCCTCTATCCTATCCTCTATCCTATCCTCAATCTTATCCTATATCCTATCCTATCCTCAATCCTATCCTATCCTCTATTCTATCCTATCCTCTATCATATACTATCCTCTATCCTATCCTATCCTCTATCCTATCCTATCTTCTATCCGATTCTCTATCCTATCCTATCCTCTATCCTATCCTATCCTCTATCCTATCCTATCCTCTATCCTATTCTATCCTCTATCCTATCCTATCCTCTATCCTATCCTCTATCCTATCCTATCCTCTATCGTATCCTATCCTCTATCCTATCCTATCCTTTATCCTATCCTATCCTCTATCCTATCCTATCCTCTATCCTATACTATCCTCTACCTTATCATATCCGCTATCCTATCCAATTACCTATCCTATCCTCTATTATATCCTTTCCTCTATCCTATCCTATCCTCTATCCGATCCTATCCTCTATCCCATCCTATCCTATCCTCTATCCTATCCTATCCTCTATCCTATCCTATCTTCTATCCTAACCTATCCTCTATCCTATTCTATCCTCTATCCTATCCTATCCTCTATCCCATCCTATCCTCTATCCTATCCTCTATCCTATCCTATCCTCTATCCTATCCTCTATCCTATCCTATCCTGTATCCTATCCTATCCTCTATCCTATCCTATCCTCTATCCTATCCTATCCTCTATCCTATCCTCTATACTATCCTATCCTCTATCCTATCCCATCCTCTATCCTATCCTATCCCCTTTCCTATCCTATCCTCTATCCTACCCTATCCTCTATCCTATTCTATCCTCTATCCTATCCTATCCTCTATCCCATCCTATCCTCTATCCTATCCTATCCTCTATCCTATCCTATCCTCTATCCTATCCTCTATCCTATCCTATCCTGTATCCTATCCTATCCTCTATCCTATCCTATCCTCTATCCTATCCTATCCTCTATCCTATCCTATCCTCTATCCTATCCTATCCTCTATCCTATCCTATCCTCTATCCTATCATATCCTCTATCCTATCCTATCCTCTATCCTATCCTATCCTCTATCCTATCCTATCCTCTATCCTATCCTATCCTCTATCCTATCCTATCCTCTATCCTATCCTATCCTCTATCCTATCCTATCCTCTATCCTATCCTCTATCCTATCCTCTATCCTATCCTATCCACTATCCTATCCTATCCTCTATCCTATCCTATCCTCTATCCTATCCTATCCTCTATCCTATCCTATCCTCTATCCTATCCTATCCTCTATCCTATCCTATCCTCTATCGTATCCTATCCTCTATCCTATCCTATCTTCTATCCGATCCTCTATCCTATCCTATCCTCTATCCTATTCTATCCTCTATCCTATCCTATCCTCTATCCTATCCTATCCTCTATCCTATCCTATCCTCTATCCTATCCTATCCTCTATCCTATCCTATCCTCTATCCTATCCTCTATCCTATCCTATCCTCTATCCTATAATCTATCCTATCCTATCCTCTATCCTATTCTATCCTCTATCCTATCCTATCCTCTATCCTATCCTATCCTCTATCCTATCCTATCCTATCCTCTATCCTATCCTATCCTCTATCCTATCCTACCCTCTTTCCAATCCTATCCTCTATCCTATCCTATCCTCTATCCGATCATCTATCCTATCATATCCTCTATCCTATCCTATCCTCTATCTTATCCTATCCTCTATCCTATCCTCTATCGTATCCTCAATCCTATCCTCTATCATATCCAATCCTCTATCGTATACTCTATCCTATCCTATCCTCTATCCTATCCTATCCTCTATCCTATCCTATCCTCTATCCTATCCTTTCCTCAATCCTATTATATCCTCTATCCTATCCTATCCTCTATCCCATCCTATCCTATCCTCTATCCTATCCTATCCTCTATCCTATCCTATCTTCTATCCTAACCTATCCTCTATCCTATTCTATCCTCTATCCTATCCTATCCTCTATCCCATCCTATCCTCTATCCTATCCTCTATCCTATCCTATCCTCTATCCTATCCTCTATCCTATCCTATCCTGTATCCTATCCTATCCTCTATCCTATCCCATCCTCTATCCTATCCTATCCCCTTTCCTATCCTATCCTCTATCCTACCCTATCCTCTATCCTATTCTATCCTCTATCCTATCCTATCCTCTATCCCATCCTATCCTCTATCCTATCCTATCCTCTATCCTATCCTATCCTCTATCCTATCCTCTATCCTATCCTATCCTGTATCCTATCCTATCCTCTATCCTATCCTATCCTCTATCCTATCCTATCCTCTATCCTATCCTATCCTCTATCCTATCCTATCCTCTATCCTATCCTATCCTCTATCCTATCATATCCTCTATCCTATCCTATCCTCTATCCTATCCTATCCTCTATCCTATCCTATCCTCTATCCTATCATATCCTCTATCCTATCCTATCCTCTATCCTATCCTCTATCCTATCCTATCCTCTATCCTATCCTATCCCCTTTCCTATCCTATCCTCTATCCTATCCTATCCTCTATCCTATTATATCCTCTATCCTATCCTATCCTCTACCTTATTCTATACTCTATCCTATCCATTTACCTATCCAATCCTCTATCCTATCCTATCCTCTATCCTATCCTATCCTCTATCCTATCCTCTATCCTATCCTATCCTCTATCCTATCCTATCCTCTATCCTATCCTATCCTCTATCCTATCCTGTCCTCTATCCTATCCTATCCTTTATCCTATCCTATCCTCTATCCTATCCAATCCTCTATCCTATCCTCTATCCTATCCTCTATCCTATCCTCTATCCTATCCTCTATCCTATCCTATCCTCAATCCTATCCTATCCTCTATTCTATCCTATCCTCTATCATATACTATCCTCTATCCTATCCTATCCTCTATCCTATCCTATCTTCTATCCGATCCTCTATCCTATCCTATCCTCTATCCTATTCTATCCTCTATCCTATCCTATCCTCTATCCTATCCTATCCTCTATCCTATCCTATCCTGTATCCTATCCTATCCTCTATCCTATCCTATCCTCTATCCTATCCTATCCTCTATCCTATCCTCTATACTATCCTATCCTCTATCCTATCCCATCCTCTATCCTATCCTATCCCCTTTCCTATCCTATCCTCTATCCTACCCTATCCTCTATCCTATTCTATCCTCTATCCTATCCTATCCTCTATCCCATCCTATCCTCTATCCTATCCTATCCTCTATCCTATCCTATCCTCTATCCTATCCTCTATCCTATCCAATCCTGTATCCTATCCTATCCTCTATCCTATCCTATCCTCTATCCTATCCTATCCTCTATCCTATCCTATCCTCTATCCTATCCTATCCTCTATCCTATCCTATCCTCTATCCTATCATATCCTCTATCCTATCCTATCCTCTATCCTATCCTATCCTCTATCCTATCCTATCCTCTATCCTATCCTATCCTCTATCCTATCCTATCCTCTATCCTATCCTATCCTCTATCCTATCCTATCCTCTATCCTATCCTATCCTCTATCCTATCCTCTATCCTATCCTCTATCCTATCCTATCCACTATCCTATCCTATCCTCTATCCTATCCTATCCTCTATCCTATCCTATCCTCTATCCTATCCTATCCTCTATCCTATCCTATCCTCTATCCTATCCTATCCTCTATCGTATCCTATCCTCTATCCTATCCTATCTTCTATCCGATCCTCTATCCTATCCTATCCTCTATCCTATTCTATCCTCTATCCTATCCTATCCTCTATCCTATCCTATCCTCTATCCTATCCTATCCTCTATCCTATCCTATCCTCTATCCTATCCTATCCTCTATCCTATCCTCTATTCTATCCTATCCTCTATCCTATAATCTATCCTATCCTATCCTCTATCCTATTCTATCCTCTATCCTATCCTATCCTCTATCCTATCCTATCCTCTATCCTATCCTATCCTATCCTCTATCCTATCCTATCCTCTATCCTATCCTACCCTCTTTCCAATCCTATCCTCTATCCTATCCTATCCTCTATCCGATCATCTATCCTATCATATCCTCTATCCTATCCTATCCTCTATCTTATCCTATCCTCTATCCTATCCTCTATCGTATCCTCAATCCTATCCTCTATCATATCCAATCCTCTATCGTATACTCTATCCTATCCTATCCTCTATCCTATCCTATCCTCTATCCTATCCTATCCTCTATCCTATCCTATCCTCAATCCTATTATATCCTCTATCCTATCCTATCCTCTATCCCATCCTATCCTCTATCCTATCCTATCCTCTATCCTATCCTATCCTCTATCCTATCCTCTATCCTATCCTATCCTGTATCCTATCCTATCCTCTATCCTATCCTATCCTCTATCCTATCCTATCCTCTATCCTATCCTATCCTCTATCCTATCCTATCCTCTATCCTATCCTATCCTCTATCCTATCATATCCTCTATCCTATCCTATCCTCTATCCTATCCTATCCTCTATCCTATCCTATCCTCTATCCTATCCTATCCTCTATCCTATCCTATCCTCTATCCTATCCTATCCTCTATCCTATCCTATCCTCTATCCTATCCTATCCTCTATCCTATCCTCTATCCTATCCTCTATCCTATCCTATCCACTATCCTATCCTATCCTCTATCCTATCCTATCCTCTATCCTATCCTATCCTCTATCCTATCCTATCCTCTATCCTATCCTATCCTCTATCCTATCCTATCCTCTATCGTATCCTATCCTCTATCCTATCCTATCTTCTATCCGATCCTCTATCCTATCCTATCCTCTATCCTATTCTATCCTCTATCCTATCCTATCCTCTATCCTATCCTATCCTCTATCCTATCCTATCCTCTATCCTATCCTATCCTCTATCCTATCCTATCCTCTATCCTATCCTCTATTCTATCCTATCCTCTATCCTATAATCTATCCTATCCTATCCTCTATCCTATTCTATCCTCTATCCTATCCTATCCTCTATCCTATCCTATCCTCTATCCTATCCTATCCTATCCTCTATCCTATCCTATCCTCTATCCTATCCTACCCTCTTTCCAATCCTATCCTCTATCCTATCCTATCCTCTATCCGATCATCTATCCTATCATATCCTCTATCCTATCCTATCCTCTATCTTATCCTATCCTCTATCCTATCCTCTATCGTATCCTCAATCCTATCCTCTATCATATCCAATCCTCTATCGTATACTCTATCCTATCCTATCCTCTATCCTATCCTATCCTCTATCCTATCCTATCCTCTATCCTATCCTTTCCTCAATCCTATTATATCCTCTATCCTATCCTATCCTCTATCCCATCCTATCCTATCCTCTATCCTATCCTATCCTCTATCCTATCCTATCTTCTATCCTAACCTATCCTCTATCCTATTCTATCCTCTATCCTATCCTATCCTCTATCTTATCCTATCCTCTATCCTATCCTCTATCGTATCCTCAATCCTATCCTCTATCATATCCAATCCTCTATCGTATACTCTATCCTATCCTATCCTCTATCCTATCCTATCCTCTATCCTATCCTATCCTCTATCCTATCCTATCCTCTATCCTATCCTCTATCCTATCCTCTATCCTATCCTATCCACTATCCTATCCTATCCTCTATCCTATCCTATCCTCTATCCTATCCTATCCTCTATCCTATCCTATCCTCTATCCTATCCTATCCTCTATCCTATCCTATCCTCTATCGTATCCTATCCTCTATCCTATCCTATCTTCTATCCGATCCTCTATCCTATCCTATCCTCTATCCTATTCTATCCTCTATCCTATCCTATCCTCTATCCTATCCTATCCTCTATCCTATCCTATCCTCTATCCTATCCTATCCTCTATCCTATCCTCTATCCTATCCTATCCTCTATCCTATAATCTATCCTATCCTATCCTCTATCCTATTCTATCCTCTATCCTATCCTATCCTCTATCCTATCCTATCCTCTATCCTATCCTATCCTATCCTCTATCCTATCCTATCCTCTATCCTATCCTACCCTCTTTCCAATCCTATCCTCTATCCTATCCTATCCTCTATCCGATCATCTATCCTATCATATCCTCTATCCTATCCTATCCTCTATCTTATCCTATCCTCTATCCTATCCTCTATCGTATCCTCAATCCTATCCTCTATCATATCCAATCCTCTATCGTATACTCTATCCTATCCTATCCTCTATCCTATCCTATCCTCTATCCTATCCTATCCTCTATCCTATCCTTTCCTCAATCCTATTATATCCTCTATCCTATCCTATCCTCTATCCCATCCTATCCTATCCTCTATCCTATCCTATCCTCTATCCTATCCTATCTTCTATCCTAACCTATCCTCTATCCTATTCTATCCTCTATCCTATCCTATCCTCTATCCCATCCTATCCTCTATCCTATCCTCTATCCTATCCTATCCTCTATCCTATCCTCTATCCTATCCTATCCTGTATCCTATCCTATCCTCTATCCTATCCTATCCTCTATCCTATCCTATCCTCTATCCTATCCTCTATACTATCCTATCCTCTATCCTATCCCATCCTCTATCCTATCCTATCCCCTTTCCTATCCTATCCTCTATCCTACCCTATCCTCTATCCTATTCTATCCTCTATCCTATCCTATCCTCTATCCCATCCTATCCTCTATCCTATCCTATCCTCTATCCTATCCTATCCTCTATCCTATCCTCTATCCTATCCTATCCTGTATCCTATCCTATCCTCTATCCTATCCTATCCTCTATCCTATCCTATCCTCTATCCTATCCTATCCTCTATCCTATCCTATCCTCTATCCTATCCTATCCTCTATCCTATCATATCCTCTATCCTATCCTATCCTCTATCCTATCCTCTATCCTATCCTATCCTCTATCCTATCCTATCCCCTTTCCTATCCTATCCTCTATCCTATCCTATCCTCTATCCTATTATATCCTCTATCCTATCCTATCCTCTACCTTATTCTATACTCTATCCTATCCATTTACCTATCCAATCCTCTATCCTATCCTATCCTCTATCCTATCCTATCCTCTATCCTATCCTCTATCCTATCCTATCCTCTATCCTATCCTATCCTCTATCCTATCCTATCCTCTATCCTATCCTGTCCTCTATCCTATCCTATCCTTTATCCTATCCTATCCTCTATCCTATCCAATCCTCTATCCTATCCTCTATCCTATCCTCTATCCTATCCTCTATCCTATCCTCTATCCTATCCTATCCTCAATCCTATCCTATCCTCTATTCTATCCTATCCTCTATCATATACTATCCTCTATCCTATCCTATCCTCTATCCTATCCTATCTTCTATCCGATCCTCTATCCTATCCTATCCTCTATCCTATTCTATCCTCTATCCTATCCTATCCTCTATCCTATCCTATCCTCTATCCTATCCTATCCTGTATCCTATTCTATCCTCTATCCTATCCTATCCTCTATCCTATCCTATCCTCTATCCTATCCTCTATACTATCCTATCCTCTATCCTATCCCATCCTCTATCCTATCCTATCCCCTTTCCTATCCTATCCTCTATCCTACCCTATCCTCTATCCTATTCTATCCTCTATCCTATCCTATCCTCTATCCCATCCTATCCTCTATCCTATCCTATCCTCTATCCTATCCTATCCTCTATCCTATCCTCTATCCTATCCTATCCTGTATCCTATCCTATCCTCTATCCTATCCTATCCTCTATCCTATCCTATCCTCTATCCTATCCTATCCTCTATCCTATCCTATCCTCTATCCTATCCTATCCTCTATCCTATCATATCCTCTATCCTATCCTATCCTCTATCCTATCCTATCCTCTATCCTATCCTATCCTCTATCCTATCCTATCCTCTATCCTATCCTATCCTCTATCCTATCCTATCCTCTATCCTATCCTATCCTCTATCCTATCCTATCCTCTATCCTATCCTATCCTCTATCCTCTATCCTCTATCCTATCCTATCCTCTATCCTATACTTTCCTCTATCCAATCCTATCCTCTATCCTATCCCATCCTCTATCCTTTCCTATCCTCTATCCTATCCTATCCTATCCTTTATCCTATCCTATCCTCTATCCTATCCTATCCTCTATCCTATCCTCTATCCTATCCTCTATCCTATCCTCTATCCTATCCTCAATCTTATCCTCTATCCTATCCTATCCTCAATCCTATCCTATCCTCTATCCTATCCTATCCTCTATCCTATCCTATCCTCTATCCTATCCTATCCTCTATCCTATCATATCCTCTATCCTATCCTATCCTCTATCCTATCCTCTATCCTATCCTATCCTCTATCCTATCCTATCCCCTTTCCTATCCTATCCTCTATCCTATCCTATCCTCTATCCTATTATATCCTCTATCCTATCCTATCCTCTACCTTATTCTATACTCTATCCTATCCATTTACCTATCCAATCCTCTATCCTATCCTATCCTCTATCCTATCCTATCCTCTATCCTATCCTCTATCCTATCCTATCCTCTATCCTATCCTATCCTCTATCCTATCCTATCCTCTATCCTATCCTATCCTCTATCCTATCCTATCCTTTATCCTATCCTATCCTCTATCCTATCCTATCCTCTATCCTATACTATCCTCTACCTTATCCTATCCGCTATCCTATCCAATTACCTATCCTATCCTCTATTATATCCTTTCCTCTATCCTATCCTATCCTCTATCCGATCCTCTATCCTATCCAATCCTCTATCCTATCCTCTATCCTATCCTCTATCCTATCCTCTATCCTATCCTCTATCCTATCCTATCCTCAATCCTATCCTATCCTCTATCCTATCCTATCCACTATCCTATCCTATCCTCTATCCTATCCTATCCTCTATCCTATCCTATTCTCTATCCTATCCTATCCTCCATCCTATCCTATCCTCTATCCTATCCTATCCTCTATCCTATCTTATCCTATCCTATCCTCTATCCTATCCTATCCTATCCTATCCTATCCTCTATCCTATCCTATCCTCTATCTTATCCTATCCTCTATCCTATCCTCTATCGTATCCTCAATCCTATCCTCTATCATATCCAATCCTCTATCGTATACTCTATCCTATCCTATCCTCTATCCTATCCTATCCTCTATCCTATCCTTTCCTCAATCCTATTATATCCTCTATCCTATCCTATCCTCTATCCCATCCTATCCTATCCTCTATCCTATCCTATCCACTATCCTAACCTATCCTCTATCCTACCCTATCCTCTATCCTATTCTATCCTCTATCCTATCCTATCCTCTATCCCATCCTATCCTCTATCCTATCCTATTCTCTATCCTATCCTATCCTCTATCCTATCCTCTATCCTATCCTATCCTGTATCCTATCTTATCCTCTATCCTATCCTATCCTCTATCCTATCCTATCCTCTATCCTATCCTATCCTCTATCCTATCCTATCCTCTATCCTATCCTATCCTCTATCCTATCCTATCCTCTATCCTATATTATCCTCTATCCTATCCGATCCTGTATCCTATCCTATCCTCTATCCTATCCTAACCTCTATCCTATCCTATCCTCTATCCTATCCTATCCTCTATCCTATACTCTATCCAATCCTATCCTCTATCCTATCCTATCCTCTATCCTATCCTATCCTCTATCCTATCCTATCCTCTATCCTATCCTATCCTATCCTCTATCCTATCCTATCCTATCCTCTATCCTATCCTATCCTCTATCCTATCCTATCCTCTATCCTATCCTATCCTCTATCCTCTATCCTCTATCCTATCCTATCCTCTATCCTATACTTTCCTCTATCCAATCCTATCCTCTATCCTATCCCATCCTCTATCCTTTCCTATCCTCTATCCTATCCTATCCTATCCTTTATCCTATCCTATCCTCTATCCTATCCTATCCTCTATCCTATCCTATCCTTTATCCTATCCTATCCTCTATCCTATCCTATCTTCTATCCGATCCTCTATCCTATCCTATCCTCTATCCTATTCTATCCTCTATCCTATCCTATCCTCTATCCTATCCTATCCTCTATCCTATCCTATCCTCTATCCTATCCTATCCACTATCCTATCCTATCATCTATCCTATCCTATCCTCTATCCTATCCTATCCTCTATCCTATCCTATCCTCTTTCCTATCCTATCCTCTATCCTATCCTATCCTCTATCCTATCCTTTCCTCAATCCTATTATATCCTCTATCCTATCCTATTCTCTATCCTATCCTATCCTCCATCCTATCCTATCCTCTATCCTATCCTATCCTCTATCCTATCCTATCCTATCCTATCCTCTATCCTATCCTATCCTATCCTATCCTATCCTATCCTCTATCCTATCCTATCCTCTATCTTATCCTATCCTCTATCCTATCCTCTATCGTATCCTCAATCCTATCCTCTATCATATCCAATCCTCTATCGTATACTCTATCCTATCCTATCCTCTATCCTATCCTATCCTCTATCCTATCCTTTCCTCAATCCTATTATATCCTCTATCCTATCCTATCCTCTATCCCATCCTATCCTATCCTCTATCCTATCCTATCCACTATCCTATCCTATCCTCTATCCTACCCTATCCTCTATCCTATTCTATCCTCTATTCTATCCTATCCTCTATCCCATCCTATCCTCTATCCTATCCTATTCTCTATCCTATCCTATCCTCTATCCTATCCTCTATCCTATCCTATCCTGTATCCTATCTTATCCTCTATCCTATCCTATCCTCTATCCTATCCTATCCTCTATCCTATCCTATCCTCTATCCTATCCTATCCTCTATCCTATCCTCTATCCTATCCTATCCTCTATCCTATCCTATCCTCTATCCTATATTATCCTCTATCCTATCCGATCCTGTATCCTATCCTATCCTCTATCCTATCCTATCCTCTATCCTATCCTATCCTCTATCCTATCCTCTATCCAATCCTATCCTCTATCCTATCCTATCCTCTATCCTATCCTATCCTCTATCCTATCCTATCCTATCGTCTATCCTATCCTATCCTCTATCCTATCCTATCCTATCCTCTATCCTATCCTATCCTCTATCCTATCCTATCCTCTATCCTATCCTATCCTCTATCCTCTATCCTCTATCCTATCCTATCCTCTATCCTATACTTTCCTCTATCCAATCCTATCCTCTATCCTATCCCATCCTCTATCCTTTCCTATCCTCTATCCTATCCTATCCTATCCTTTATCCTATCCTTTATCCTATCCTATCCTCTATCCTATCCTATCCTCTATCCTATCCTATCTTCTATCCGATCCTCTATCCTATCCTATCCTCTATCCTATCCTATCCTCTATCCTATTCTATCCTCTATCCTATCCTATCCTCTATCCTATCCTATCCTCTATCCTATCCTATCCTCTATCCTATCCTATCCTCTATCCTATCCTACCCTCTTTCCAATCCTACCCTCTATCCTATCCTATCCTCTATCCGATCATCTATCCTATCATATCCTCTATCCTATCCTATCCTCTATCTTATCCTATCCTCTATCCTATCCTCTATCGTATCCTCAATCCTATCCTCTATCATATCCAATCCTCTATCGTATACTCTATCCTATCCTATCCTCTATCCTATCCTATCCTCTATCCTATCCTATCCTCTATCCTATCCTTTCCTCAATCCTATTATATCCTCTATCCTATCATATCCTCTATCCCATCCTATCCTATCCTCTATCCTATCCTATCCTCTATCCTATCCTATCTTCTATCCTATCCTATCCTCTATCCTAACCTATCCTCTATCCAATTCTATCCTCTATCCTATCCTATCCTCTATCCCATCCTATCCTCTATCCTATCCTCTATCCTATCCTATCCTCTATCCTATCCTCTATCCTATCCTATCCTGTATCCTATCCTATCCTCTATCCTATCCTATCCTCTATCCTATCCTATCCTCCATCCTATCCTATCCTCTATCCTATCCTCTATCCTATCCTATCCTCTATCCTATCCTCTATCCTATCCTATCCTCTATCCTATCCTATCCTCTATCCTATCCTCTATCCTATCCTATCCTCTATCCTATCATATCCCCTTTCCTATCCTATCCTCTATCCTATCCTATCCTCTATCCTATTATATCCTCTATCCTATCCTATCCTCTACCTTATTCTATACTCTATCCTATCCATTTACCTATCCAATCCTCTATCCTATCCTATCCTCTATCCTATCCTATCCTCTATCCTATCCTATCCTCTATCCTATCCTATCCTCTATCCTATCCTCTATCCTATCCTCTATCCTATCCTATCCTCTATCCTATCCTCTATCCTATCCTCTATCCTATCCTATCCTCTATCCTATAATCTATCCTATCCTATCCTCTATCCTATCCTATCCTCTATCCTATCCTATCCTCTATCCTATCCTATCCTCTATCCTATCCTATCCTCTATCCTATCCTATCCTCTATCCTATCCTATCCTTTATCCTATCCTATCCTCTATCCTATCCTATACTCTATCCTATACTATCCTCTACCTTATCCTATCCGCTATCCTATTCAATTACCTATCCTATCCTCTATTATATCCTTTCCTCTATCCTATCCTATCCTCTATCCGATCCTCTATCCTATCCAATCCTCTATCCTATCCTCTATCCTATCCTCTATCCTATCCTCTATCCTATCCTCTATCCTATCCTATCCTCAATCCTATCCTATCCTCTATTCTATCCTATCCTCTATCATATACTATCCTCTATCCTATCCTATCCTCTATCCTATCCTATCCTCTTTCCTATCCTATCCTCTATCCTATCCTATCCTCTATCCTATCCTTTCCTCAATCCTATTATATCCTCTATCCTATCCTATTCTCTATCCTATCCTATCCTCCATCCTATCCTATCCTCTATCCTATCCTATCCTCTATCCTATCCTACCCTCTTTCCTATCCTATCCTCTGTCCTATCCTATCCTCTATCCTATCCTATCCTCTATCCTATCCTATCCTCTATCCTATCCTATCCTCTATCCTATCCTTTCCTCAATCCTATTATATCCTCTATCCTATCCTATTCTCTATCCTATCCTATCCTCTATCCTATCCTATCCTCTATCCCATCCTCTATCCTATCCTATCATCTATCCTATATTATCCTCTATCCTATCCTATCCTGTATCCTATCCTATCCTCTATCCTATCCTATCCTCTATCCTATCCTATCCTCTATCCTATCCTATCCTCTATCCTAACCTATCCTCTATCCTATTCTATCCTCTATCCTATCCTATCCTCTATCCCATCCTATCCTCTATCCTATCCTCTATCCTATCCTATCCTCTATCCTATCCTCTATCCTATCCTATCCTGTATCCTATCCTATCCTCTATCCTATCCTATCCTCTATCCTATCCTATCCTCTATCCTATCCTATCCTCTATCCTATCCTATCCTCTATCCTATCCTATCCTCTATCCTATCCTCTATCCTATCCTATCCTCTATCCTATCCTCTATCCTATCCTATCCTCTATCCTATAATCTATCCTATCCTATCCTCTATCCTATCCTATCCTCTATCCTATCCTATCCTCTATCCTATCCTATCCTCTATCCTATCCTATCCTTTATCCTATCCTATCCTCTATCCTATCCTATCCTCTATCCTATACTATCCTCTACCTTATCCTATCCGCTATCCTATTCAATTACCTATCCTATCCTCTATTATATCCTTTCCTCTATCCTATCCTATCCTCTATCCGATCCTCTATCCTATCCAATCCTCTATCCTATCCTCTATCCTATCCTCTATCCTATCCTCTATCCTATCCTCTATCCTATCCTATCCTCAATCCTATCCTATCCTCTATTCTATCCTATCCTCTATCATATACTATCCTCTATCCTATCCTATCCTCTATCCTATCCTATCCTCTTTCCTATCCTATCCTCTATCCTATCCTATCCTCTATCCTATCCTTTCCTCAATCCTATTATATCCTCTATCCTATCCTATTCTCTATCCTATCCTATCCTCCATCCTATCCTATCCTCTATCCTATCCTATCCTCTATCCTATCCTACCCTCTTTCCTATCCTATCCTCTGTCCTATCCTATCCTCTATCCTATCCTATCCTCTATCCTATCCTATCCTCTATCCTATCCTATCCTCTATCCTATCCTTTCCTCAATCCTATTATATCCTCTATCCTATCCTATTCTCTATCCTATCCTATCCTCTATCCTATCCTATCCTCTATCCTATCCTCTATCCTATCCTATCATCTATCCTATATTATCCTCTATCCTATCCTATCCTGTATCCTATCCTATCCTCTATCCTATCCTATCCTCTATCCTATCCTATCCTCTATCCTATCCTATCCTCTATCCTAACCTATCCTCTATCCTATTCTATCCTCTATCCTATCCTATCCTCTATCCCATCCTATCCTCTATCCTATCCTCTATCCTATCCTATCCTCTATCCTATCCTCTATCCTATCCTATCCTGTATCCTATCCTATCCTCTATCCTATCCTATCCTCTATCCTATCCTATCCTCTATCCTATCCTATCCTCTATCCTATCCTATCCTCTATCCTATCCTATCCTCTATCCTATCCTCTATCCTATCCTATCCTCTATCCTATCCTCTATCCTATCCTATCCCCTTTCCTATCCTATCCTCTATCCTATCCTATCCTCTATCCTATTATATCCTCTATCCTATCCTATCCTCTACCTTATTCTATACTCTATCCTATCCATTTACCTATCCAATCCTCTATCCTATCCTATCCTCTATCCTATCCTATCCTCTATCCTATCCTATCCTCTATCCTATCCTATCCTCTATCCTATCCTATCCTCTATCCTATCCTATCCTCTATCCTATCCTATCCTCTATCCTATCCTATCCTCTATCCTATCCTATCCTCTATCCTATCCTCTATCCTATCCTATCCTCTATCCTATAATCTATCCTATCCTATCCTCTATCCTATCCTATCCTCTATCCTATCCTATCCTCTATCCTATCCTATCCTCTATCCTATCCTATCCTCTATCCTATCCTATCCTTTATCCTATCCTATCCTCTATCCTATCCTCTATCCTATCCTCTATCCTATCCTCAATCTTATCCTCTATCCTATCCTATCCTCAATCGTATCCTATCCTCTATTCTATCCTATCCTCTATCATATACTATCCTCTATCCTATCCTATCCTCTATCCTATCCTATCTTCTATCCGATTCTCTATCCTATCCTATCCTCTATCCTATCCTATCCTCTATCCTATCCTATCCTCTATCCTATTCTATCCTCTATCCTATCCTATCCTCTATCCTATCCTATCTTCTATCCGATCCTCTATCCTATCCTATCCTCTATCCTATCCTATCCTCTATCCTATTCTATCCTCTATCCTATCCTATCCTCTATCCTATCCTATCCTCTATCCTATCCTATCCTCTATCCTATCCTATCCTCTATCCTATCCTACCCTCTTTCCAATCCTACCCTCTATCCTATCCTATCCTCTATCCGATCATCTATCCTATCATATCCTCTATCCTATCCTATCCTCTATCTTATCCTATCCTCTATCCTATCCTCTATCGTATCCTCAATCCTATCCTCTATCATATCCAATCCTCTATCGTATACTCTATCCTATCCTATCCTCTATCCTATCCTATCCTCTATCCTATCCTTTCCTCAATCCTATTATATCCTCTATCCTATCATATCCTCTATCCCATCCTATCCTATCCTCTATCCTATCCTATCCTCTATCCTATCCTATCCTCTATCCTATCCTATCTTCTATCCTAACCTATCCTCTATCCTATTCTATCCTCTATCCTATCCTATCCTCTATCCCATCCTATCCTCTATCCTATCCTCTATCCTATCCTATCCTCTATCCTATCCTCTATCCTATCCTATCCTGTATCCTATCCTATCCTCTATCCTATCCTATCCTCTATCCTATCCTATCCTCTATCCTATCCTATCCTCTATCCTATCCTCTATCCTATCCTATCCTCTATCCTATCCTCTATCCTATCCTCTATCCTATCCTATCCTCTATCCTATCCTATCCTCTATCCTATCCTCTATCCTATCCTATCCTCTATCCTATCATATCCCCTTTCCTATCCTATCCTCTATCCTATCCTATCCTCTATCCTATTATATCCTCTATCCTATCCTATCCTCTACCTTATTCTATACTCTATCCTATCCATTTACCTATCCAATCCTCTATCCTATCCTATCCTCTATCCTATCCTATCCTCTATCCTATCCTATCCTCTATCCTATCCTCTATCCTATCCTCTATCCTATCCTATGCTCTATCCTATCCTCTATCCTATCCTATCCTCTATCCTATAATCTATCCTATCCTATCCTCTATCCTATCCTACCCTCTATCCTATCCTATCCTCTATCCTATCCTATCCTCTATCCTATCCTATCCTCTATCCTATCCTATCCTCTATCCTATCCTATCCTTTATCCTATCCTATCCTCTATCCTATCCTATCCTCTATCCTATACTATCCTCTACCTTATCCTATCCTCTATCCTATCCTCTATGCTATCCTATCCTCTATCCTATCCTATCCTCAATCCTATCCTATCCTCTATTCTATCCTATCCTCTATCATATACTATCCTCTATCCTATCCTATCCTCTATCCTATCCTATCCTCTATCCTATCCTATTCTCTATCCTATCCTATCCTCCATCCTATCCTATCCTCTATCCTATCCTATCCTCTATCCTATCCTACCCTCTTTCCTATCCTATCCTCTGTCCTATCCTATCCTCTATCCTACCCTATCCTCTATCCTATCCTATCCTCTATCCTATCCTATCCTCTAATCTATCCTTTCCTCAATCCTATTATATCCTCTATCCTATCCTATTCTCTATCCTATCCTATCCTCTATCCTATCCTCTATCCAATCCCATCCTCTATCCTATCCTATCCTCTATCCTATCCTATCCTCTATCCTATCCTATCCTATCCTATCCTATCCTCTATCCTATCCTATCCTCTATCCTATCCTATCCTCTATCCTTTCCTATCCTCTATCCTATCCTATCCTATCCTATCCTTTATCCTATCCTATCCTCTATCCTATCCTATCCTCTATCCTATCCTCTATCCTATCCTCTATCCTATCCTCAATCCTATCCTCTATCCTATCCTATCCTCAATCCTATCCTATCCTCTATTCTATCCTATCCTCTATCATATACTATCCTCTATCTTACCCGATCCTCTATCCTATCCTATCCTCTATCCTATCCTATCCTCTATCCTATCCTATCCTATCCTATCCTCTATCCTATCCTATCCTATCCTATCCTATCCTCTATCCTATCCTATCCTCTATCTTATCCCATCCTCTATCCTATCCTCTATCGTATCCTCAATCCTATCCTCTATCATATCCAATCCTCTATCGTATACTCTATCCTATCCTATCCTCTATCCTATCCTATCCTCTATCCTATCCTTTCCTCAATCCTATTATATCCTCTATCCTATCCTATCCTCTATCCCATCCTATCCTATCCTCTATCCTATCCTATCCACTATCCTATCCTATCCTCTATCCTACCCTATCCTCTATCCTATTCTATCCTCTATCCTATCCTATCCTCTATCCCATCCTATTCTCTATCCTATCCTATTCTCTATCCTATCCTATCCTCTATCCTATCCTATCCTCTATCCTATCCTATCCTCTATCCTATCCTATCCTCTATCCTATCCTACCCTATCCTCTATCCTATCCTATCCTCTATCCTATCCTATCCTCTATCCTATCCTATCCTCTATCCTATCCTATCCTCTATCCTATCCTATCCTCTATCCTATCCTATCCTCTATCCTATCCTATCCTCTATCCTCTATCCTCTATCCTATCCTATCCTCTATCCTATACTTTCCTCTATCCAATCCTATCCTCTATCCTATCCCATCCTCTATCCTTTCCTATCCTCTATCCTATCCTATCCTATCCTTTATCCTATCCTATCCTCTATCCTATCCTATCCTCTATCCTATCCTCTATCCTATCCTCTATCCTATCCTCAATCTTATCCTCTATCCTATCCTATCCTCAATCCTATCCTATCCTCTTTTCTATCCTATCCTCTATCATATACTATCCTCTATCCTATCCTATCCTCTATCCTATCCTATCTTCTATCCGATTCTCTATCCTATCCTATCCTCTATCCTATCCTATCCTCTATCCTATCCTATCCTCTATCCTATTCTATCCTCTATCCTATCCTATCCTCTATCCTATCCTATCTTCTATCCGATCCTCTATCCTATCCTATCCTCTATCCTATCCTATCCTCTATCCTATTCTATCCTCTATCCTATCCTATCCTCTATCCTATCCTATCCTCTATCCTATCCTATCCTCTATCCTATCCTATCCTCTATCCTATCCTACCCTCTTTCCAATCCTACCCTCTATCCTATCCTATCCTCTATCCTATCCTATCCTATCCTATCCTCTATCCTATCCTATCCTATCCTATCCTAATCCTCTATCCTATCCTATCCTCTATCTTATCCCATCCTCTATCCTATCCTCTATCGTATCCTCAATCCTAATCCTCTATCATATCCAATCCTCTATCGTATACTCTATCCTATCCTATCCTCTATCCTATCCTATCCTCTATCCTATCCTTTCCTCAATCCTATTATATCCTCTATCCTATCCTATCCTCTATCCCATCCTATTCCTATCCTCTATCCTATCCTATCCACTATCCTATCCTATCCTCTATCCTACCCTATCCTCTATCCTATTCTATCCTCTATCCTATCCTATCCCTCTATCCCATCCTATTCTCTATCCTATCCTATTCCTCTATCCTATCCTATCCTCTATCCTATCCTATCCTCTATCCTATCCTATCCTCTATCCTATCCTATCTATCCTCTATCCTATCCTATCCTCTATCCTATCCTATCCTCTATCCTATCCTATCCTCTATCCTATCCTATCCTCTATCCTCTATCCTCTATCCTATCCTATCCTCTATCCTATACTTTCCTCTATCCAATCCTATCCTCTATCCTATCCCATCCTCTATCCTTTCCTATCCTCTATCCTATCCTATCCTATCCTTTATCCTATCCTATCCTCTATCCTATCCTATCCTCTATCCTATCCTCTATCCTATCCTCTATCCTATCCTCAATCTTATCCTCTATCCTATCCTATCCTCGAATCCTATCCTATCCTCTTTTCTATCCTATCCTCTATCATATACTATCCTCCTATCCTATCCTATCCTCTATCCTATCCTATCTTCTATCCGATTCTCTATCCTATCCTATCCTCTATCCTATCCTATCCTCTATCCTATCCTATCCTCTATCCTATTCTATCCTCTATCCTATCCTATCCTCTATCCTAATCCTATCTTCTATCCGATCCTCTATCCTATCCTATCCTCTATCCTATCCTATCCTCTATCCTATTCTATCCTCTATCCTATCCTATCCTCTATCCTATCCTATCCTCTATCCTATCCTATCCTCTATCCTATCCTATCCTCTATCCTATCCTACCCTCTTTCCAATCCTACCCTCTATCCTATCCTATCCTCTATCCGATCATCTATCCTATCATATCCTCTATCCTATCCTATCCTCTATCTTATTCCTATCCTCTAATCCTATCCTCTATCGTATCCTCATCCTATCCTCTATCATATCCAATCCTCTATCGTATACTCTATCCTATCCTATCCTCTATCCTATCCTATCCTCTATCCTATCCTTTCCTCAATCCTATTATATCCTCTATCCTATCCTATCCTCTATCCCATCCTATCCTATCATCTATCCTATATTATCCTCTATCCTATCCTAGCCTGTATCCTATCCTATCCTCTATCCTATCCTATCCTCTATCCTATCCTATCCTCTATCCTATCCTCTATCCAATCCCATCCTCTATCCTATCCTAATCCTCTATCCTATCCTATCCTCTATCCTATCCTATCCTATCCTATCCTCTATCCTATCCTATCCTCTATCCTATCCTATCCTCTATCCTTTCCTATCCTCTATCCTATCCTATCCTATCCTATCCTTTATCCTATCCTATCCTCTATCCTATCCTATCCTCTATCCTATCCTCTATCCTATCCTCTATCCTATCCTCAATCCTATCCTCTATCCTATCCTATCCTCAATCCTATCCTATCCTCTATTCTATCCTATCCTCTATCATATACTATCCTCTATCTTATCCGATCCTCTATCCTATCCTATCCTCTATCCTATCTTATCCTCTATCCTATCCTATCCTATCCTATCCTCTATCCTATCCTATCCTATCCTATCCTATCCTATCCTCTATCCTATCCTATCCTCTATCTTATCCCATCCTCTATCCTATCCTCTATCGTATCCTCAATCCTATCCTCTATCATATCCAATCCTCTATCGTATACTCTATCCTATCCTATCCTCTATCCTATCCTATCCTCTATCCTATCCTTTCCTCAATCCTATTATATCCTCTATCCTATCCTATCCTCTATCCCATCCTATCCTATCCTCTATCCTATCCTATCCACTATCCTATCCTATCCTCTATCCTACCCTATCCTCTATCCTATTCTATCCTCTATCCTATCCTATCCTCTATCCCATCCTATTCTCTATCCTATCCTATTCTCTATCCTATCCTATCCTCTATCCTATCCTCTATCCTATCCTCTATCCTATCCTCTATCCTATCCTATCCTGTATCCTATCTTATCCTCTATCCTATCCTATCCTCTATCCTATCCTATCCTCTATCCTATCCTATCCTCTATCCTATCCTATCCTATCCTCTATCCTATCCTATCCTCTATCCTATCCTATCCTCTATCCTATCCTATCCTCTATCCTATCCTATCCTCTATCCTATCCTATCCTCTATCCTGTCCTATCCTCTATCCTCTATCCTCTATCCTATCCTATCCTCTATCCTATACTTTCCTCTATCCAATCCTATCCTCTATCCTATGCCATCCTCTATCCTTTCCTATCCTCTATCCTATCCTATCCTATCCTTTATCCTATCCTATCCTCTATCCTATCCTATCCTCTATCCTATCCTCTATCCTATCCTCTATCCTATCCTCAATCTTGTCCTCTATCCTATCCTATCCTCAATCCTATCCTATCCTCTATTCTATCCTATCCTCTATCATATAGTATCCTCTATCCTATCCTATCCTCTATCCTATCCTATCTTCTATCCGATTCTCTATCCTATCCTATCCTCTATCCTATCCTATCCTCTATCCTATCCTATCCTCTATCCTATTCTATCCTCTATCCTATCCTATCCTCTATCCTATCCTATCTTCTATCCGATCCTCTATCCTATCCTATCCTGTATCCTATCCTATCCTCTATCCTATCCTATCCTCTATCCTATCCTATCCTCTATCCTATCCTATCCTCTATCCTATCCTATCCTCTATCCTATCCTATCCTCTATCCTATCCTATCCTCTATCCTATCCTATCCTCTATCCTATCCTCTATCCTATCCTATCCTCTATCCTATCCTCTATCCTATCCTATCCTCTATCCTATCCTATCCTCTATCCTATCCTATCCTCTATCCTATCCTCTATCCTATCCTATCCTCTATCCTATCCTATCCCCTTTCCTATCCTATCCTCTATCCTATCCTATCCTCTATCCTATTATATCCTCTATCCTATCCTATCCTCTACCTTATTCTATACTCTATCCTATCCATTTACCTATCCAATCCTCTATCCTATCCTATCCTCTATCCTATCCTATCCTCTATCCTATCCTATCCTCTATCCTATCCTATCCTCTATCCTATCCTCTATCCTATCCTATCCTCTATCCTATCCTCTATCCTATCCTCTATCCTATCCTCTATCCTATCCTATCCTCTATTCTATCCTATCCTCTATCATATACTATCCTCTATCCTATCCTATCCTCTATCCTATCCTATCTTCTATCCGATTCTCTATCCTATCCTATCCTCTATCCTATCCTATCCTCTATCCTATCCTATCCTCTATCCTATTCTATCCTCTATCCTATCCTATCCTCTATCCTATCCTATCTTCTATCCGATCCTCTATCCTATCCTATCCTCTATCCTATCCTATCCTCTATCCTATTCTATCCTCTATCCTATCCTATACTCTATCCTATTCTATCCTCTATCCTATCCTATCCTCTATCCTATCCTACCCTCTTTCCAATCCTACCCTCTATCCTATCCTATCCTCTATCCGATCATCTATCCTATCATATCCTCTATCCTATCCTATCCTCTATCTTATCCTATCCTCTATCCTATCCTCTATCGTATCCTCAATCCTATCCTCTATCATATCCAATCCTCTATCGTATACTCTATCCTATCCTATCCTCTATCCTATCCTATCCTCTATCCTATCCTTTCCTCAATCCTATTATATCCTCTATCCTATCATATCCTCTATCCCATCCTATCCTATCCTCTATCCTATCCTATCCTCTATCCTATCCTATCCTCTATCCTATCCTCTATCCTATCCTATCTTCTATCCTAACCTATCCTCTTTCCTATTCTATCCTCTATCCTATCCTATCCTCTATCCCATCCTATCCTCTATCCTATCCTATCCTCTATCCTATCCTATCCTATCCTCTATCCTATCCTATCCTCTATCCTATCCTATCCTCTATCCTATCCTATCCTCTATCCTATCCTATCCTCTATCCTATCCTATCCTCTATCCTATCCTATCCTCTATCCTATCCTATCCTCTATCCTATCCTATCCTCTATCCTATCCTCTATCCTATCCTATCCTCTATCCTATCCTCTATCCTATCCTATCCTCTATCCCATCCTCTATCCTATCCTCAATCTTATCCTCTATCCTATCCTATCCTCAATCCTATCCTATCCTCTATTCTATCCTATCCTCTATCATAGACTATCCTCTATCCTATCCTATCCTCTATCCTATCCTATCTTCTATCCGATTCTCTATCCTATCCTATCCTCTATCCTATCCTATCCTCTATCCTATCCTATCCTCTATCCTATTCTATACTCTATCCTATCCTATCCTCTATCCTATCCTATCTTCTATCCGATCCTCTATCCTATCCTATCCTCTATCCTATCCTATCCTCTATCCTATTCTATCTTCTATCCTATCCTATCCTCTATCCTATCCTATCCTCTATCCTATCCTATCCTCTATCCTATCCTATCCTCTATCCTATCCTACCCTCTTTCCAATCCTACCCTCTATCCTATCCTATCCTCTATCCGATCATCTATCCTATCATATCCTGTATCCTATCCTATCCTCTATCTTATCCTATCCTCTATCCTATCCTCTATCCTATCCTATCCTGTATCCTATCCTATCCTCTATCCTATCCTATCCTCTATCCTATCCTATCCTCTATCCTATCCTATCCTCTATCCTATCCTCTATCCTATCCTATCCTCTATCCTATCCTCTTTCCTATCCTATCCTCTATCCTATCCTATCCTCTATCCTATCCTCTATCCTATCCTATCCTCTATCCTATCATATCCCCTTTCCTATCCTATCCTCTATCCTATCCTATCCTCTATCCTATTATATCCTCTATCCTATCCTATCCTCTACCTTATTCTATACTCTATCCTATCCATTTACCTATCCAATCCTCTATCCTATCCTATCCTCTATCCTATCCTATCCTCTATCCTATCCTATCCTCTATCCTATCCTATCCTCTATCATATCCTATCCTCTATCCTATCCTATCCTCTATCCTCTATCCTCTATCCTATCCTATCCTCTATCCTATACTTTCCTCTATCCAATCCTATCCTCTATCCTATGCCATCCTCTATCCTTTCCTATCCTCTATCCTATCCTATCCTATCCTTTATCCTATCCTATCCTCTATCCTATCCTATCCTCTATCCTATCCTCTATCCTATCCTCTATCCTATCCTCTATCCTATCCTCAATCTTGTCCTCTATCCTATCCTATCCTCAATCCTATCCTATCCTCTATTCTATCCTATCCTCTATCATATAGTATCCTCTATCCTATCCTATCCTCTATCCTATCCTATCTTCTATCCGATTCTCTATCCTATCCTATCCTCTATCCTATCCTATCCTCTATCCTATCCTATCCTCTATCCTATTCTATCCTCTATCCTATCCTATCCTCTATCCTATCCTATCTTCTATCCGATCCTCTATCCTATCCTATCCTCTATCCTATCCTATCCTCTATCCTCTATCCTCTATCCTATCCTATCCTCTATCCTATCCTATCCTCTATCCTATCCTACCCTCTTTCCAATCCTACCCTCTATCCTATCCTATCCTCTATCCGATCATCTATCCTATCATATCCTCTATCCTATCCTATCCTCCATCTTATCCTATCCTCTATCCTATCCTCTATCCTATCCTATCCTCTATCCTATAATCTATCCTATCCTATCCTCTATCCTATCCTATCCTCTATCCTATCCTATCCTCTATCCTATCCTATCCTCTATCCTATCCTATCCTCTATCCTCTATCCTCTATCCTATCCTATCCTCTATCCTATACTTTCCTCTATCCAATCCTATCCTCTATCCTATGCCATCCTCTATCCTTTCCTATCCTCTATCCTATCCTATCCTATCCTTTATCCTATCCTATCCTCTATCCTATCCTATCCTCTATCCTATCCTCTATCCTATCCTCTATCCTATCCTCAATCTTGTCCTCTATCCTATCCTATCCTCAATCCTATCCTATCCTCTATTCTATCCTATCCTCTATCATATAGTATCCTCTATCCTATCCTATCCTCTATCCTATCCTATCTTCTATCCGATTCTCTATCCTATCCTATCCTCTATCCTATCCTATCCTCTATCCTATCCTATCCTCTATCCTATCCTATCCTCTATCCTATCCTATCCTCTATCCTATCCTCTATCCTATCCTATCTTCTATCCTAACCTATCCTCTTTCCTATTCTATCCTCTATCCTATCCTATCCTCTATCCCATCCTATCCTCTATCCTATCCTCTATCCTATCCTATCCTCTATCCTATCCTCTATCCTATCCTATCCTGTATCCTATCCTTTCCTCTATCCTATCCTATCCTCTATCCTATCCTATCCTCTATCCTATCCTATCCTCTATCCTATCCTCTATCCTATCCTATCCTCTATCCTATCCTCTATCCTATCCTATCCTCTATCCTATCCTCTATCCTATCCTCAATCTTATCCTCTATCCTATCCTATCCTCAATCCTATCCTATCCTCTATTCTATCCTATCCTCTATCATAGACTATCCTCTATCCTATCCTATCCTCTATCCTATCCTATCTTCTATCCGATTCTCTATCCTATCCTATCCTCTATCCTATCCTATCCTCTATCCTATCCTATCCTCTATCCTATTCTATCCTCTATCCTATCCTATCCTCTATCCTATCCTATCTTCTATCCGATCCTCTATCCTATCCTATCCTCTATCCTATCCTATCCTCTATCCTATTCTATCTTCTATCCTATCCTATCCTCTATCCTATCCTATCCTCTATCCTATCCTATCCTCTATCCTATCCTATCCTCTATCCTATCCTACCCTCTTTCCAATCCTACCCTCTATCCTATCCTATCCTCTATCCGATCATCTATCCTATCATATCCTGTATCCTATCCTATCCTCTATCTTATCCTATCCTCTATCCTATCCTCTATCGTATCCTCAATCCTATCCTCTATCATATCCAATCCTCTATCGTATACTCTATCCTATCCTATCCTCTATCCTATCCTATCCTCTATCCTATCCTATCCTCTATCCTATCCTTTCCTCAATCCTATTATATCCTCTATCCTATCATATCCTCTATCCCATCCTATCCTATCCTCTATCCTATCCTATCCTCTATCCTATCCTATCCTCTATCCTATCCTATCCTCTATCCTATCCTCTATCCTATCCTATCTTCTATCCTAACCTATCCTCTATCCTATTCTATCCTCTATCCTATCCTATCCTCTATCCCATCCTATCCTCTATCCTATCCTCTATCCTATCCTATCCTCTATCCTATCCTCTATCCTATCCTATCCTGTATCCTATCCTATCCTCTATCCTATCCTATCCTCTATCCTATCCTATCCTCTATCCTATCCTATCCTCTATCCTATCCTATCCTCTATCCTATCCTATCCTCTATCCTATCCTATCCTCTATCCTATCCTCTATCCTATCCTATCCTCTATCCTATCCTCTTTCCTATCCTATCCTCTATCCTATCCTATCCTCTATCCTATTATATCCTCTATCCTATCCTATCCTCTACCTTATTCTATACTCTATCCTATCCATTTACCTATCCAATCCTCTATCCTATCCTATCCTCTATCCTATCCTATCCTCTATCCTATCCTATCCTCTATCCTATCCTCTATCCTATCCTATCCTCTATCCTATAATCTATCCTATCCTATCCTCTATCCTATCCTATCCTCTATCCTATCCTATCCTCTATCCTATCCTATCCTCTATCCTATCCTATCCTCTATCCTATCCTATCCTCTATCCTATCCTATCCTCTATCCTATCCTATCCTTTATCCTATCCTATCCTCTATCCTATCCTATCCTCTATCCTATACTATCCTCTACCTTATCCTATCCGCTATCCTATCCAATTACCTATCCTATCCTCTATTATATCCTTTCCTCTATCCTATCCTATCCTCTATCCGATCCTCTATCCTATCCAATCCTCTATCCTATCCTCTATCCTATCCTCTATCCTATCCTCTATCCTATCCTCTATGCTATCCTATCCTCTATCCTATCCTATCCTCAATCCTATCCTATCCTCTATTCTATCCTATCCTCTATCATATACTATCCTCTATCCTATCCTATCCTCTATCCTATCCTATCCTCTTTCCTATCCTATCCTCTATCCTATCCTATCCTCTATCCTATCCTTTCCTCAATCCTATTATATCCTCTATCCTATCCTATTCTCTATCCTATCCTATCCTCTATCCTACCCTATCCTCTATCCTATTCTATCCTCTATCCTATCCTATCCTCTATCCCATCCTATTCTCTATCCTATCCTATTCTCTATCCTATCCTATCCTCTATCCTATCCTATCCTCTATCCTATCCTATCATCTATCCTATCCTATCCTCTATCCTATCCTATCCTCTATCCTATCCTATCCTATCCTCTATCCTATCCTATCCTCTATCCTATCCTATCCTCTATCCTATCCTATCCTCTATCCTATCCTATCCTCTATCCTCTATCCTCTATCCTATCCTATCCTCTATCCTATACTTTCCTCTATCCAATCCTATCCTCTATCCTATCCCATCCTCTATCCTTTCCTATCCTCTATCCTATCCTATCCTATCCTTTATCCTATCCTATCCTCTATCCTATCCTATCCTCTATCCTATCCTCTATCCTATCCTCTATCCTATCCTCAATCTTATCCTCTATCCTATCCTATCCTCAATCCTATCCTATCCTCTTTTCTATCCTATCCTCTATCATATACTATCCTCTATCCTATCCTATCCTCTATCCTATCCTATCTTCTATCCGATTCTCTATCCAATCCTATCCTCTATCCTATCCTATCCTCTATCCTATCCTATCCTCTATCCTATTCTATCCTCTATCCTATCCTATCCTCTATCCTATCCTATCTTCTATCCGATCCTCTATCCTATCCTATCCTCTATCCTATCCTATCCTCTATCCTATTCTATCCTCTATCCTATCCTATCCTCTATCCTATCCTATCCTCTATCCTATCCTATCCTCTATCCTATCCTATCCTCTATCCTATCCTACCCTCTTTCCAATCCTACCCTCTATCCTATCCTATCCTCTATCCGATCATCTATCCTATCATATCCTCTATCCTATCCTATCCTCTATCTTATCCTATCCTCTATCCTATCCTCTATCGTATCCTCAATCCTATCCTCTATCATATCCAATCCTCTATCGTATACTCTATCCTATCCTATCCTCTATCCTATCCTATCCTCTATCCTATCCTTTCCTCAATCCTATTATATCCTCTATCCTATCCTATCCTCTATCCCATCCTATCCTATCATCTATCCTATATTATCCTCTATCCTATCCTAGCCTGTATCCTATCCTATCCTCTATCCTATCCTATCCTCTATCCTATCCTATCCTCTATCCTATCCTCTACCCAATCCCATCCTCTATCCTATCCTATCCTCTATCCTATCCTATCCTCTATCCTATCCTATCCTATCCTATCCTCTATCCTATCCTATCCTCTATCCTATCCTATCCTCTATCCTTTCCTATCCTCTATCCTATCCTATCCTATCCTATCCTTTATCCTATCCTATCCTCTATCCTATCCTATCCTCTATCCTATCCTCTATCCTATCCTCTATCCTATCCTCAATCCTATCCTCTATCCTATCCTATCCTCAATCCTATCCTATCCTCTATTCTATCCTATCCTCTATCATATACTATCCTCTATCTTATCCGATCCTCTATCCTATCCTATCCTCTATCCTATCCTATCCTCTATCCTATCCTATCCTATCCTATCCTCTATCCTATCCTCTATCCTATCCTATCCTATCCTATCCTATCCTATCCTCTATCCTATCCTATCCTCTATCTTATCCCATCCTCTATCCTATCCTCTATCGTATCCTCAATCCTATCCTCTATCATATCCAATCCTCTATCGTATACTCTATCCTATCCTATCCTCTATCCTATCCTATCCTCTATCCTATCCTTTCCTCAATCCTATTATATCCTCTATCCTATCCTATCCTCTATCCCATCCTATCCTATCCTCTATCCTATCCTATCCACTATCCTATCCTATCCTCTATCCTACCCTATCCTCTATCCTATTCTATCCTCTATCCTATCCTATCCTCTATCCCATCCTATTCTCTATCCTATCCTATTCTCTATCCTATCCTATCCTCTATCCTATCCTCTATCCTATCCTCTATCCTATCCTATCCTGTATCCTATCTTATCCTCTATCCTATCCTATCCTCTATCCTATCCTATCCTCTATCCTATCCTATCCTCTATCCTATCCTATCCTCTATCCTATCCTATCCTATCCTCTATCCTATCCTATCCTCTATCCTATCCTATCCTCTATCCTATCCTATCCTCTATCCTATCCTATCCTCTATCCTATCCTATCCTCTATCCTGTCCTATCCTCTATCCTCTATCCTCTATCCTATCCTATCCTCTATCCTATACTTTCCTCTATCCAATCCTATCCTCTATCCTATGCCATCCTCTATCCTTTCCTATCCTCTATCCTATCCTATCCTATCCTTTATCCTATCCTATCCTCTATCCTATCCTATCCTCTATCCTATCCTCTATCCTATCCTCTATCCTATCCTCAATCTTGTCCTCTATCCTATCCTATCCTCAATCCTATCCTATCCTCTATTCTATCCTATCCTCTATCATATAGTATCCTCTATCCTATCCTATCCTCTATCCTATCCTATCTTCTATCCGATTCTCTATCCTATCCTATCCTCTATCCTATCCTATCCTCTATCCTATCCTATCCTCTATCCTATTCTATCCTCTATCCTATCCTATCCTCTATCCTATCCTATCTTCTATCCGATCCTCTATCCTATCCTATCATCTATCCTATCCTATCCTCTATCCTATTCTATCCTCTATCCTATCCTATCCTCTATCCTATCCTATCCTCTATCCTATCCTATCCTCTATCCTATCCTATCCTCTATCCTATCCTACCCTCTTTCCAATCCTACCCTCTATCCTATCCTATCCTCCATCTTATCCTATCCTCTATCCTATCCTCTATCGTATCCTCAATCCTATCCTCTATCATATCCAATCCTCTATCGTATACTCTATCCTATCCTATCCTCTATCCTATCCTATCCTCTATCCTATCCTTTCCTCAATCCTATTATATCCTCTATCCTATCCTATCCTCTATCCCATCCTATCCTATCCTCTATCCTATCCTATCCTCTATCCTATCCTATCCTCTATCCTATCCTATCCTCTATCCTAACCTATCCTCTATCCTATTCTATCCTCTATTCTATCCTATCCTCTATCCCATCCTATCCTCTATCCTATCATCTATCCTATCCTATCCCCTATCCTATCCTCTATCCTATCCTATCCTGTATCCTATCCTATCCTCTATCCTATCCTATCCTCTATCCTATCCTATCCTCTATCCTATCCTATCCTCTATCCTATCCTATCCTCTATCCTATCCTATCCTCTATCCTATCCTCTATCCTATCCTCTATCCTATCCTATCCTCTATCCTATCCTCTATCCTATCCTATCCTCTATCCTATAATCTATCCTATCCTATCCTCTATCCTATCCTATCCTCTATCCTATCCTATCCTCTATCCTATCCTATCCTCTATCCTATCCTATCCTCTATCCTATCCTATCCTCTATCCTATCCTATCCTCTATCCTATCCTATCCTTTATCCTATCCTATCCTCTATCCTATCCTATCCTCTATCCTATACTATCCTCTACCTTATCCTATCCGCTATCCTATCCAATTACCTATCCTATCCTCTATTATATCCTTTCCTCTATCCTATCCTATCCTCTATCCGATCCTCTATCCTATCCAATCCTCTATCCTATCCTCTATCCTATCCTCTATCCTATCCTCTATCCTATCCTCTATCCTATCCTATCCTCTATCCTATCCTATCCTCAATCCTATCCTATCCTCTATTCTATCCTATCCTCTATCATATACTATCCTCTATCCTATCCTATCCTCTATCCTATCCTATCCTCTTTCCTATCCTATCCTCTATCCTATCCTATCCTCTATCCTATCCTTTCCTCAATCCTATTATATCATCTATCCTATCCTATTCTCTATCCTATCCTATCCTCCATCCTATCCTATCCTCTATCCTATCCTAACCTCTATCCTACCCTCTTTCCTATCCTATCCTCTGTCCTATCCTATCCTCTATCCTACCCTATCCTCTATCCTATCCTATCCTCTATCCTATCCTATCCTCTAATCTATCCTTTCCTCAATCCTATTATATCCTCTATCCTATCCTATTCTCTATCCTATCCTATCCTCTATCCTATCCTCTATCCAATCCCATCCTCTATCCTATCCTATCCTCTATCCTATCCTATCCTCTATCCTATCCTATCCTATCCTATCCTATCCTCTATCCTATCCTATCCTCTATCCTATCCTATCCTCTATCCTTTCCTATCCTCTATCCTATCCTATCCTATCCTATCCTTTATCCTATCCTATCCTCTATCCTATCCTATCCTCTATCCTATCCTCTATCCTATCCTCTATCCTATCCTCAATCCTATCCTCTATCCTATCCTATCCTCAATCCTATCCTATCCTCTATTCTATCCTATCCTCTATCATATACTATCCTCTATCTTATCCGATCCTCTATCCTATCCTATCCTCTATCCTATCCTATCCTCTATCCTATCCTATCCTATCCTATCCTCTATCCTATCCTCTATCCTATCCTATCCTATCCTATCCTATCCTATCCTCTATCCTATCCTATCCTCTATCTTATCCCATCCTCTATCCTATCCTCTATCGTATCCTCAATCCTATCCTCTATCATATCCAATCCTCTATCGTATACTCTATCCTATCCTATCCTCTATCCTATCCTATCCTCTATCCTATCCTTTCCTCAATCCTATTATATCCTCTATCCTATCCTATCCTCTATCCCATCCTATCCTATCCTCTATCCTATCCTATCCACTATCCTATCCTATCCTCTATCCTACCCTATCCTCTATCCTATTCTATCCTCTATCCTATCCTATCCTCTATCCCATCCTATTCTCTATCCTATCCTATTCTCTATCCTATCCTATCCTCTATCCTATCCTCTATCCTATCCTCTATCCTATCCTATCCTGTATCCTATCTTATCCTCTATCCTATCCTATCCTCTATCCTATCCTATCCTCTATCCTATCCTATCCTCTATCCTATCCTATCCTCTATCCTATCCTATCCTATCCTCTATCCTATCCTATCCTCTATCCTATCCTATCCTCTATCCTATCCTATCCTCTATCCTATCCTATCCTCTATCCTATCCTATCCTCTATCCTGTCCTATCCTCTATCCTCTATCCTCTATCCTATCCTATCCTCTATCCTATACTTTCCTCTATCCAATCCTATCCTCTATCCTATGCCATCCTCTATCCTTTCCTATCCTCTATCCTATCCTATCCTATCCTTTATCCTATCCTATCCTCTATCCTATCCTATCCTCTATCCTATCCTCTATCCTATCCTCTATCCTATCCTCAATCTTGTCCTCTATCCTATCCTATCCTCAATCCTATCCTATCCTCTATTCTATCCTATCCTCTATCATATAGTATCCTCTATCCTATCCTATCCTCTATCCTATCCTATCTTCTATCCGATTCTCTATCCTATCCTATCCTCTATCCTATCCTATCCTCTATCCTATCCTATCCTCTATCCTATTCTATCCTCTATCCTATCCTATCCTCTATCCTATCCTATCTTCTATCCGATCCTCTATCCTATCCTATCATCTATCCTATCCTATCCTCTATCCTATTCTATCCTCTATCCTATCCTATCCTCTATCCTATCCTATCCTCTATCCTATCCTATCCTCTATCCTATCCTATCCTCTATCCTATCCTACCCTCTTTCCAATCCTACCCTCTATCCTATCCTATCCTCCATCTTATCCTATCCTCTATCCTATCCTCTATCGTATCCTCAATCCTATCCTCTATCATATCCAATCCTCTATCGTATACTCTATCCTATCCTATCCTCTATCCTATCCTATCCTCTATCCTATCCTTTCCTCAATCCTATTATATCCTCTATCCTATCCTATCCTCTATCCCATCCTATCCTATCCTCTATCCTATCCTATCCTCTATCCTATCCTATCCTCTATCCTATCCTATCCTCTATCCTAACCTATCCTCTATCCTATTCTATCCTCTATTCTATCCTATCCTCTATCCCATCCTATCCTCTATCCTATCATCTATCCTATCCTATCCCCTATCCTATCCTCTATCCTATCCTATCCTGTATCCTATCCTATCCTCTATCCTATCCTATCCTCTATCCTATCCTATCCTCTATCCTATCCTATCCTCTATCCTATCCTATCCTCTATCCTATCCTATCCTCTATCCTATCCTATCCTCTATCCTATCCTCTATCCTATCCTCTATCCTATCCTATCCTCTATCCTATCCTCTATCCTATCCTATCCTCTATCCTATAATCTATCCTATCCTATCCTCTATCCTATCCTATCCTCTATCCTATCCTATCCTCTATCCTATCCTATCCTCTATCCTATCCTATCCTCTATCCTATCCTATCCTCTATCCTATCCTATCCTTTATCCTATCCTATCCTCTATCCTATCCTATCCTCTATCCTATACTATCCTCTACCTTATCCTATCCGCTATCCTATCCAATTACCTATCCTATCCTCTATTATATCCTTTCCTCTATCCTATCCTATCCTCTATCCGATCCTCTATCCTATCCAATCCTCTATCCTATCCTCTATCCTATCCTCTATCCTATCCTCTATCCTATCCTCTATCCTATCCTATCCTCTATCCTATCCTATCCTCAATCCTATCCTATCCTCTATTCTATCCTATCCTCTATCATATACTATCCTCTATCCTATCCTATCCTCTATCCTATCCTATCCTCTTTCCTATCCTATCCTCTATCCTATCCTATCCTCTATCCTATCCTTTCCTCAATCCTATTATATCATCTATCCTATCCTATTCTCTATCCTATCCTATCCTCCATCCTATCCTATCCTCTATCCTATCCTAACCTCTATCCTACCCTCTTTCCTATCCTATCCTCTGTCCTATCCTATCCTCTATCCTACCCTATCCTCTATCCTATCCTATCCTCTATCCTATCCTATCCTCTAATCTATCCTTTCCTCAATCCTATTATATCCTCTATCCTATCCTATTCTCTATCCTATCCTATCCTCTATCCTATCCTCTATCCAATCCCATCCTCTATCCTATCCTATCCTCTATCCTATCCTATCCTCTATCCTATCCTATCCTATCCTATCCTATCCTCTATCCTATCCTATCCTCTATCCTATCCTATCCTCTATCCTTTCCTATCCTCTATCCTATCCTATCCTATCCTATCCTTTATCCTATCCTATCCTCTATCCTATCCTATCCTCTATCCTATCCTCTATCCTATCCTCTATCCTATCCTCAATCCTATCCTCTATCCTATCCTATCCTCAATCCTATCCTATCCTCTATTCTATCCTATCCTCTATCATATACTATCCTCTATCTTATCCGATCCTCTATCCTATCCTATCCTCTATCCTATCCTATCCTCTATCCTATCCTCTATCCTATCCTATCCTATCCTATCCTATCCTCTATCCTATCCTATCCTCTATCTTATCCCATCCTCTATCCTATCCTCTATCGTATCCTCAATCCTATCCTCTATCATATCCAATCCTCTATCGTATACTCTATCCTATCCTATCCTCTATCCTATCCTATCCTCTATCCTATCCTTTCCTCAATCCTATTATATCCTCTATCCGATCCTATCCTCTATCCCATCCTATCCTATCTTCTATCATATCCTATCCACTATCCTATCCTATCCTCTATCCTACCCTATCCTCTATCCTATCCTATCCTCTATCCCATCCTATTCTCTATCCTATCCTATTCTCTAGCCTATCCTATCCTCTATCCTATCCTATCCTCTATCCTATCCTATCCTCTATCCTATCCTATCCTCTATCCTATCCTATCCTCTATCCTCTATCCTCTATCCTATCCTATCCTCTATCCTATACTTTCCTCTATCCAATCCTATCCTCTATCCTATCCCATCCTCTATCCTTTCCTATCCTCTATCCTATCCTATCCTATCCTTTATCCTATCCTATCCTCTATCCTATCCTATCCTCTATCCTATCCTATCCTCTATCCTATCCTCTATCCTATCCTCTATCCTATCCTCAATCTTATCCTCTATCCTATCCTATCCTCAATCCTATCCTATCCTCTTTTCTATCCTATCCTCTATCATATACTATCCTCTATCCTATCCTATCCTCTATCCTATCCTATCTTCTATCCGATTCTCTATCCTATCCTATCCTCTATCCTATCCTATCCTCTATCCTATCCTATCCTCTATCCTATTCTATCCTCTATCCTATCCTATCCTCTATCCTATCCTATCTTCTATCCGATCCTCTATCCTATCCTATCCTCTATCCTATCCTATCCTCTATCCTATTCTATCCTCTATCCTATCCTATCCTCTATCCTATCCTATCCTCTATCCTATCCTATCCTCTATCCTATCCTATCCTCTATCCTATCCTACCCTCTTTCCAATCCTACCCTCTATCCTATCCTATCCTCTATCCGATCATCTATCCTATCATATCCTCTATCCTATCCTATCCTCTATCTTATCCTATCCTCTATCCTATCCTCTATCGTATACTCTATCCTATCCTATCCTCTATCCTATCCTATCCTCTATCCTATCCTTTCCTCAATCCTATTATATCCTCTATCCTATCCTATCCTCTATCCCATCCTATCCTATCATCTATCCTATATTATCCTCTATCCTATCCTAGCCTGTATCCTATCCTATCCTCTATCCTATCCTATCCTCTATCCTATCCTATCCTCTATCCTATCCTCTATCCAATCCCATCCTCTATCCTATCCTATCCTCTATCCTATCCTATCCTCTATCCTATCCTATCCTATCCTATCCTCTATCCTATCCTATCCTCTATCCTATCCTATCCTCTATCCTTTCCTATCCTCTATCCTATCCTATCCTATCCTATCCTTTATCCTATCCTATCCTCTATCCTATCCTATTCTCTATCCTATCCTCTATCCTATCCTCTATCCTATCCTCAATTCTATCCTCTATCCTATCCTATCCTCAATCCTATCCTATCCTCTATTCTATCCTATCCTCTATCATATACTATCCTCTATCTTATCCGATCCTCTATCCTATCCTATCCTCTATCCTATCCTATCCTCTATCCTATCCTATCCTATCCTATCCTCTATCCTATCCTATCCTATCCTATCCTATCCTATCCTCTATCCTATCCTATCCTCTATCCCATCCTATTCTCTATCCTATCCTATTCTCTATCCTATCCTATCCTCTATCCTATCCTCTATCCTATCCTCTATCCTATCCTATCCTATCCTATCCTATCCTCTATCCTATCCTATCCTCTATCTTATCCCATCCTCTATCCTATCCTCTATCGTATCCTCAATCCTATCCTCTATCATATCCAATCCTCTATCGTATACTCTATCCTATCCTATCCTCTATCCTATCCTATCCTCTATCCTATCCTTTCCTCAATCCTATTATATCCTCTATCCTATCCTATCCTCTATCCCATCCTATCCTATCCTCTATCCTATCCTATCCACTATCCTATGCTATCCTCTATCCTACCCTATCCTCTATCCTATTCTATCCTCTATCCTATCCTATCCTCTATCCCATCCTATTCTCTATCCTATCCTATCCTCTATCCTATCCTATCCTCTATCCTATCCTATCCTCTATCCTATCCTATCCTCTATCCTATCCTATCCTCTATCCTATCCTATCCTATCCTCTATCCTATCCTATCCTCTATCCTATCCTATCCTCTATCCTATCCTATCCTCTATCCTATCCTATCCTCTATCCGATCCTCTATCCTATCCTATCCTCTATCCTATCCTATCCTCTATCCTATCCTATCCTCTATCCTATCCTACCCTCTTTCCAATCCTACCCTCTATCCTATCCTATCCTCTATCCGATCATCTATCCTATCATATCCTCTATCCTATCCTATCCTCTATCTTATCCTATCCTCTATCCTATCCTCTATCGTATACTCTATCCTATCCTATCCTCTATCCTATCCTATCCTCTATCCTATCCTTTCCTCAATCCTATTATATCCTCTATCCTATCCTATCCTCTATCCCATCCTATCCTATCATCTATCCTATATTATCCTCTATCCTATCCTAGCCTGTATCCTATCCTATCCTCTATCCTATCCTATCCTCTATCCTATCCTATCCTCTATCCTATCCTATCCTCTATCCTATCCTCTATCCAATCCCATCCTCTATCCTATCCTATCCTCTATCCTATCCTATCCTCTATCCTATCCTATCCTATCCTATCCTCTATCCTATCCTATCCTCTATCCTATCCTATCCTCTATCCTTTCCTATCCTCTATCCTATCCTATCCTATCCTATCCTTTATCCTATCCTATCCTCTATCCTATCCTATCCTCTATCCTATCCTCTATCCTATCCTCTATCCTATCCTCAATCCTATCCTCTATCCTATCCTATCCTCAATCCTATCCTATCCTCTATTCTATCCTATCCTCTATCATATACTATCCTCTATCTTATCCGATCCTCTATCCTATCCTATCCTCTATCCTATCCTATCCTCTATCCTATCCTATCCTATCCTATCCTCTATCCTATCCTATCCTATCCTATCCTATCCTATCCTCTATCCTATCCTATCCTCTATCCCATCCTATTCTCTATCCTATCCTATTCTCTATCCTATCCTATCCTCTATCCTATCCTCTATCCTATCCTCTATCCTATCCTATCCTATCCTATCCTATCCTCTATCCTATCCTATCCTCTATCTTATCCCATCCTCTATCCTATCCTCTATCGTATCCTCAATCCTATCCTCTATCATATCCAATCCTCTATCGTATACTCTATCCTATCCTATCCTCTATCCTATCCTATCCTCTATCCTATCCTTTCCTCAATCCTATTATATCCTCTATCCTATCCTATCCTCTATCCCATCCTATCCTATCCTCTATCCTATCCTATCCACTATCCTATGCTATCCTCTATCCTACCCTATCCTCTATCCTATTCTATCCTCTATCCTATCCTATCCTCTATCCCATCCTATTCTCTATCCTATCCTATCCTCTATCCTATCCTATCCTCTATCCTATCCTATCCTCTATCCTATCCTATCCTCTATCCTATCCTATCCTCTATCCTATCCTATCCTATCCTCTATCCTATCCTATCCTCTATCCTATCCTATCCTCTATCCTATCCTATCCTCTATCCTATCCTATCCTCTATCCGATCCTCTATCCTATCCTATCCTCTATCCTATCCTATCCTCTATCCTATTCTATCCTCTATCCTATCCTATCCTCTATCCTATACTTTCCTCTATCCAATCCTATCCTCTATCCTATCCCATCCTCTATCCTTTCCTATCCTCTATCCTATCCTATCCTATCCTTTATCCTATCCTATCCTCTATCCTATCCTATCCTCTATCCTATCCTCTATCCTATCCTCTATCCTATCCTCAATCTTATCCTCTATCCTATCCTATCCTCAATCCTATCCTATCCTCTTTTCTATCCTATCCTCTATCATATACTATCCTCTATCCTATCCTATCCTCTATCCTATCCTATCTTCTATCCGATTCTCTATCCTATCCTATCCACTATCCTATCCTATCCTCTATCCTATCCTATCCTCTATCCTATTCTATCCTCTATCCTATCCTATCCTCTATCCTATCCTATCTTCTATCCGATCCTCTATCCTATCCTATCCTCTATCCTATCCTATCCTCTATCCTATTCTATCCTCTATCCTATCCTATCCTCTATCCTATCCTATCCTCTATCCTATCCTATCCTCTATCCTATCCTATCCTCTATCCTATCCTATCCTATCCTATCCTTTATCCTATCCTATCCTCTATCCTATCCTATCCTCTATCCTATCCTCTATCCTATCCTCTATCCTATCCTCAATCCTATCCTCTATCCTATCCTATCCTCAATCCTATCCTATCCTCTATTCTATCCTATCCTCTATCATATACTATCCTCTATCTTATCCGATCCTCTATCCTATCCTATCCTCTATCCTATCCTATCCTCTATCCTATCCTATCCTATCCTATCCTCTATCCTATCCTATCCTATCCTATCCTATCCTATCCTCTATCCTATCCTATCCTCTATCCCATCCTATTCTCTATCCTATCCTATTCTCTATCCTATCCTATCCTCTATCCTATCCTCTATCCTATCCTCTATCCTATCCTATCCTGTATCCTATCTTATCCTCTATCCTATCCTATCCTCTATCCTATCCTATCCTCTATCCTATCCTATCCTCTATCCTATCCTATCCTCTATCCTATCCTATCCTATCCTCTATCCTATCCTATCCTCTATCCTATCCTATCCTCTATCCTATCCTATCCTCTATCCTATCCTATCCTCTATCCTCTATCCTCTATCCTATCCTATCCTCTATCCTATACTTTCCTCTATCGAATCCTATCCTCTATCCTATGCCATCCTCTATCCTTTCCTATCCTCTATCCTATCCTATCCTATCCTTTATCCTATCCTATCCTCTATCCTATCCTATCCTCTATCCTATCCTCTATCCTATCCTGTATCCTATCCTCAATCTTATCCTCTATCCTATCCTATCCTCAATCCTATCCTATCCTCTATTCTATCCTATCCTCTATCATATACTATCCTCTATCCTATCCTATCCTCTATCCTATCCTATCTTCTATCCGATTCTCTATCCTATCCTATCCTCTATCCTATCCTATCCTCTATCCTATCCTATCCTCTATCCTATTCTATCCTCTATCCTATCCTATCCTCTATCCTATCCTATCTTCTATCCGATCCTCTATCCTATCCTATCCTCTATCCTATCCTATCCTCTATCCTATTCTATCCTCTATCCTATCCTATCCTCTATCCTATCCTATCCTCTATCCTATCCTATCCTCTATCCTATCCTATCCTCTATCCTATCCTACCCTGTTTCCAATCCTACCCTCTATCCTATCCTATCCTCTATCCTATCCTATCCTCTATCCTATCCTCTATCCAATCCCATCCTCTATCCTATCCTATCCTCTATCCTATCCTATCCTCTATCCTATCCTATCCTATCCTATCCTTTATCCTATCCTATCCTCTATCCTATCCTATCCTCTATCCTATCCTCTATCCTATCCTCTATCCTATCCTCAATCCTATCCTCTATCCTATCCTATCCTCAATCCTATCCTATCCTCTATTCTATCCTATCCTCTATCATATACTATCCTCTATCTTATCCGATCCTCTATCCTATCCTATCCTCTATCCTATCCTATCCTCTATCCTATCCTATCCTATCCTATCCTCTATCCTATCCTATCCTATCCTATCCTATCCTATCCTCTATCCTATCCTATCCTCTATCCCATCCTATTCTCTATCCTATCCTATTCTCTATCCTATCCTATCCTCTATCCTATCCTCTATCCTATCCTCTATCCTATCCTATCCTGTATCCTATCTTATCCTCTATCCTATCCTATCCTCTATCCTATCCTATCCTCTATCCTATCCTATCCTCTATCCTATCCTATCCTCTATCCTATCCTATCCTATCCTCTATCCTATCCTATCCTCTATCCTATACTTTCCTCTATCGAATCCTATCCTCTATCCTATGCCATCCTCTATCCTTTCCTATCCTCTATCCTATCCTATCCTATCCTTTATCCTATCCTATCCTCTATCCTATCCTATCCTCTATCCTATCCTCTATCCTATCCTGTATCCTATCCTCAATCTTATCCTCTATCCTATCCTATCCTCAATCCTATCCTATCCTCTATTCTATCCTATCCTCTATCATATACTATCCTCTATCCTATCCTATCCTCTATCCTATCCTATCTTCTATCCGATTCTCTATCCTATCCTATCCTCTATCCTATCCTATCCTCTATCCTATCCTATCCTCTATCCTATTCTATCCTCTATCCTATCCTATCCTCTATCCTATCCTATCTTCTATCCGATCCTCTATCCTATCCTATCCTCTATCCTATCCTATCCTCTATCCTATTCTATCCTCTATCCTATCCTATCCTCTATCCTATCCTATCCTCTATCCTATCCTATCCTCTATCCTATCCTATCCTCTATCCTATCCTACCCTGTTTCCAATCCTACCCTCTATCCTATCCTATCCTCTATCCTATCCTATCCTCTATCCTATCCTCTATCCAATCCCATCCTCTATCCTATCCTATCCTCTATCCTATCCTATCCTCTATCCTATCCTATCCTATCCTATCCTCTATCCTATCCTATCCTCTATCCTATCCTATCCTCTATCCTTTCCTATCCTCTATCCTATCCTATCCTATCCTATCCTTTATCCTATCCTATCCTCTATCCTATCCTATCCTCTATCCTATCCTCTATCCTATCCTCTATCCTATCCTCAATCCTATCCTCTATCCTATCCTATCCTGAATCCTATCCTATCCTCTATTCTATCCTATCCTCTATCATATACTATCCTCTATCTTATCCGATCCTCTATCCTATCCTATCCTCTATCCTATCCTATCCTCTATCCTATCCTATCCTATCCTATCCTCTATCCTATCCTATCCTATCCTATCCTATCCTATCCTATCCTATCCTCTATCCTATCCTATCCTTTATCCTATCCTCTATCCTATCCTATCCTCTATCCTATCCTCTATCCTATCCTATCCTCTATCCTATCCTATCCTCTATCCTATCCTATCCTCTATCCTATCCTATCCTCTATCCTATCCTATCCTCTATCCTATCCTATCCCCTTTCCTATCCTATCCTCTATCCTATCCTATCCTCTATCCTATTATATCCTCTATCCTATCCTATCCTCTACCTTATTCTATACTCTATCCTATCCATTTACCTATCCAATCCTCTATCCTATCCTATCCTCTATCCTATCCTATCCTCTATCCTATCCTCTATCCTATCCTATCCTCCATCCTATCCTCTATCCTATCCTCTATCCTATCCTCTATCCTATCCTATCCTCTATCCTATAATCTATCCTATCCTATCCTCTATCCTATCCTATCCTCTATCCTATCCTATCCTCTATCCTATCCTATCCTCTATCCTATCCTATCCTCTATCCTATCCTATCCTTTATCCTATCCTATCCTCTATCCTATCCTATCCTCTATCCTATCCTATCCTCTATCCTATCCTATCCTCTATCCTCTATCTTCTATCCTATCCTATCCTCTATCCTATACTTTCCTCTATCCAATCCTATCCTCTATCCTATCCTATCCTCTATCCTTTCCTATCCTCTATCCTATCCTATCCTATCCTTTATCCTATCCTATCCTCTATCCTATCCTATCCTCTATCCTATCCTCTATCCTATCCTCTATCCTATCCTCAATCCTATCCTCTATCCTATCCTATCATCTATCCTATATTATCCTCTATCCTATCCTATCCTGTATCCTATCCTATCCTCTATCCTATCCTATCCTCTATCCTATCCTCTCCTCTATCCTATCCTATCCTCTATCCTATCCTCTATCCAATCCCATCCTCTATCCTATCCTATCCGCTATCCTATCCGCTATCCTATCCTATCCTCTATCCTATCCTATCCTATCCTATAATCTATCCTATCCTATCCTCTATCCTATCCTATCCTCTATCGTCTATCCTCTATCCTATACTATCCTCTATCCTATACTTTCCTCTATCCAATCCTATCCTCTATCCTATCCTATCCTCTATCCTATACTTTCCTCTATCCAATCCTATCCTCTATCCTATCCTATCCTTTATCCTATCCTATCCTCTATCCTATCCTATCCTCTATCCTATCCTCTATCCTATCCTCTATCCTATCCTCAATCCTATCCTCTATCCTATCCTATCCTCTATCCGATCATCTATCCTATCATATCCTCTATCCTATCCTATCCTCTATCTTATCCTATCCTCTATCCTATCCTCTATCGTATCCTCAATCCTATCCTCTATCATATCCAATCCTCTATCGTATACTCTATCCTATCCTATCCTCTATCCTATCCTATCCTCTATCCTATCCTATCCTCTATCCTATCCTATCATCTATCCTATATTATCCTCTATCCTATCCTATCCTGTATCCTATCCTATCCTCTATCCTATCCTATCCTCTATCCTATCCTATCCTCTATCGTCTATCCTCTATCCTATACTATCCTCTATCCTATACTTTCCTCTATCCAATCCTATCCTCTATCCTATCCTATCCTCTATCCTTTCCTATCCTCTATCCTATCCTATCCTATCCTATCCTTTATCCTATCCTATCCTCTATCCTATCCTATCCTCTATCCTATCCTCTATCCTATCCTCTATCCTATCCTCAATCCTATCCTCTATCCTATCCTATCCTCAATCCTATCCTATCCTCTATTCTATCCTATCCTCTATCATATACTATCCTCTATCTTATCCGATCCTCTATCCTATCCTATCCTCTATCCTATCCTATCCTCTATCCTATTCTATCCTCTATCCTATCCTATCCCCTATCCTATCCTATCCTCTATCCTATCCTATCCTCTATCCTATCCTATCCTCTATCCTATCCTCTATCCTATCCTATCCTGTATCCTATCCTATCCTGTATCCTATCCTATCCTCTATCCTATCATATCCTCTATCCTATCCTATCCTCTATCCTATCCTCTATCCTATCCTATCCTCTATCATATCCTATCCTCTATCCTATCCTATCCTCTATCCTATCCTATCCTCTATGCTATCCTCTATCCTATCCTATCCTCTATCCTATCCTCTATCCTATCCTATCCTCTATCCTATCCTCTATCCTATCCTCTATCCTATCCTATCCTCTATCCTATCCTATCCTCTACCCTATCCTATCCTCTATCCTATCCTATCCTCTATCCTATCCTATCCTCTATCCTATCCTCTATCCTATCCTATCCTCTATCATATCCTATCCTCTATCCTATCCTATCCTCTATCCTATCCTATCCTCTATCATATCCTATCCTCTATCCTATCCTATCCTCTATCCTATCCTATCCTCTATACTATCCTATCCTCTATCCTATCCTATCCTCTATCCTATCCTATCCTCTATCCTATCCTATCCTCTATCCTATCCTCTATCCTATCCTCTATCCTATCCTATCCTCTATCCTATCCTATCCTCTATCCTATCCTTTCCTCAATCCTATTATATCCTCTATCCTATCCTATCCTCTATCCTATCCTATCCTCTATCCTATCCCATCCTCTATCCTATCCTATCCTGTATCCTATCCTATCCTCTATCCTATCCTATCCTCTATCCTATCCTATCTTATCCTTTTTCCTATCCTATCCTCTATCCTATCCTATCCTCTATCCTATCCTATCCTCTATCCTATACTATCCTCTACCTTATCCTATCCTCTATCCTATCCAATTACCTATCCTATCCTCTATCCTATCCTTTCCTCTATCCTATCCTATCCTCTATCCTATCCTATCCTCTATCCTATCCTATCCTCTATCCTATCCTATCCTCTATCCTATCCTCTATCCTATCCTATCCTCTATCCTATCCTCTATCCTTTCCTCTATCCTATCCTATCCTCTATCCTATCCTATCCTCTATCCTATCCTACCCTCTTTCCAATCCTATCCTCTATCCTATCCTATCCTCTATCCGATCATCTATCCTATCATATCCTCTATCCTATCCTATCCTCTATCTTATCCTATCCTCTATCCTATCCTCTATCGTATCCTCAATCCTATCCTCTATCATATCCAATCCTCCATCGTATACTCTATCCTATCCTATCCTCTATCCTATCCTATCCTCTATCCTATCCTATCCTCTATCCTATCCTATCATCTATCCTATATTATCCTCTACCCTATCCTATCCTGTATCCTATCCTATCCTCTATCCTATCCTATCCTCTATCCTATCCTATCCTCTATCCTATCCTCTATCCAATCCCATCCTCTATCCTATCCTATCCTCTATCCTATCCTATCCTCTATCCTATCCTATCCTATCCTATCCTCTATCCTATCCTATCCTCTATCCTATCCTATCCTCTATCCTTTCCTATCCTCTATCCTATCCTATCCTATCCTATCCTTTATCCTATCCTATCCTCTATCCTATCCTATCCTCTATCCTATCCTCTATCCTATCCTCTATCCTATCCTCAATCCTATCCTCTATCCTATCCTATCCTCAATCCTATCCTATAATCTATTCTATCCTATCCTCTATCATATACTATCCTCTATCTTATCCGATCCTCTATCCTATCCTATCCTCTATCCTATCCTATCCTCTATCCTATCCTATCCTACCCTATCCTCTATCCTATCCTATCCTATCCTATCCTATCCTCTATCCTATCCTATCCTCTATCTTATCCCATCCTCTATCCTATCCTCTATCGTATCCTCAATCCTATCCTCTATCATATCCAATCCTCTATCGTATACTCTATCCTATCCTATCCTCTATCCTATCCTATCCTCTATCCTATCCTTTCCTCAATCCTATTATATCCTCTATCCTATCCTATCCTCTATCCCATCCTATCCTATCCTCTATCCTATCCTATCCACTATCCTATCCTATCCTCTATCCTACCCTATCCTCTATCCTATTCTATCCTCTATCCTATCCTATCCTATTCTCTATCCTATCATATCCTCTATCCTATCCTCTATCCTATCCTCTATCCTATCCTCTATCCTATCCTATCCTGTATCCTATCTTATCCTCTATCCTATCCTATCCTCTATCCTATCCTATCCTCTATCCTATCCTATCCTCTATCCTATCCTATCCTCTATCCTATCCTATCCTATCCTCTATCCTATCCTATCCTCTATCCTATCCTATCCTCTATCCTATCCTATCCTCTATCCTATCCTATCCTCTATCCTATCCTATCCTCTATCCTCTATCCTCTATCCTATCCTATCCTCTATCCTATACTTTCCTCTATCCAATCCTATCCTCTATCCTATCCCATCCTCTATCCTTTCCTATCCTCTATCCTATCCTATCCTATCCTTTATCCTATCCTATCCTCTATCCTATCCTCTCCTCTATCCTATCCTCTATCCTATCCTCTATCCTATCCTCAATCTTATCCTCTATCCTATCCTATCCTCAATCCTATCCTATCCTCTTTTCTATCCTATCCTCTATCATATACTATCCTCTATCCTATCCTATCTTCTATCCGATTCTCTATCCTATCCTATCCTCTATCCTATCCTATCCTCTATCCTATCCTATCCTCTATCCTATTCTATCCTCTATCCTATCCTATCCTCTATCCTATCCTATCTTCTATCCGATCCTCTATCCTATCCTATCCTCTATCCTATCCTATCCTCTATCCTATTCTATCCTCTATCCTATCCTATCCTCTATCCTATCCTATCCTCTATCCTATCCTATCCTCTATCCTATCCTATCCTCTATCCTATCCTACCCTCTTTCCAATCCTACCCTCTATCCTATCCTATCCTCTATCCGATCATCTATCCTATCATATCCTCTATCCTATCCTATCCTCTATCTTATCCTATCCTCTATCCTATCCTCTATCGTATCCTCAATCCTATCCTCTATCATATCCAATCCTCTATCGTATACTCTATCCTATCCTATCCTCTATCCTATCCTATCCTCTATCCTATCCTTTCCTCAATCCTATTATATCCTCTATCCTATCCTATCCTCTATCCCATCCTATCCTATCATCTATCCTATATTATCCTCTATCCTATCCTATCCTGTATCCTATCCTATCCTCTATCCTATCCTATCCTCTATCCTATCCTATCCTCTATCCTATCCTCTATCCAATCCCATCCTCTATCCTATCCTATCCTCTATCCTATCCTATCCTCTATCCTATCCTATCCTATCCTATCCTATCCTCTATCCTATCCTATCCTCTATCCTATCCTATCCTCTATCCTTTCCTATCCTCTATCCTATCCTATCCTATCCTATCCTTTATCCTATCCTATCCTCTATCCTATCCTATCCTCTATCCTATCCTCTATCCTATCCTCTATCCTATCCTCAATTCTATCCTCTATCCTATCCTATCCTCAATCCTATCCTATCCTCTATTCTATCCTATCCTCTATCATATACTATCCTCTATCTTATCCGATCCTCTATCCTATCCTATCCTCTATCCTATCCTATCCTCTATCTTATCCCATCCTCTATCCTATCCTCTATCGTATCCTCAATCCTATCCTCTATCATATCCAATCCTCTATCGTATACTCTATCCTATCCTATCCTCTATCCTATCCTATCCTCTATCCTATCCTTTCCTCAATCCTATTATATCCTCTATCCTATCCTATCCTGTATCCCATCCTATCCTATCCTCTATCCTATCCTATCCACTATCCTATCCTATCCTCTATCCTACCCTATCCTCTATCCTATTCTATCCTCTATCCTATCCTATCCTCTATCCCATTCTATTCTCTATCCTATCCTATTCTCTATCCTATCATATCCTCTATCCTATCCTCTATCCTATCCTCTATCCTATCCTATCCTGTATCCTATCTTATCCTCTATCCTATCCTATCCTCTATCCTATCCTATCCTCTATCCTATCCTATCCTCTATCCTATCCTATCCTCTATCCTATCCTATCCTATCCTCAATCTTATCCTCTATCCTATCCTATCCTCAATCCTATCCTATCCTCTTTTCTATCCTATCCTCTATCATATACTATCCTCTATCCTATCCTATCCTCTATCCTATCCTATCTTCTATCCGATTCTCTATCCTATCCTATCCTCTATCCTATCCTATCCTCTATCCTATCCTATCCTCTATCCTATTCTATCCTCTATCCTATCCTATCCCCTATCCTATCCTATCTTCTATCCGATCCTCTATCCTATCCTATCCTCTATCCTATCCTATCCTCTATCCTATTCTATCCTCTATCCTATCCTATCCTCTATCCTATCCTATCCTCTATCCTATCCTATCCTCTATCCTATCCTTTCCTCAATCCTATTATATCCTCTATCCTATCCTATCCTCTATCCCATCCTATCCTATCCTCTATCCTATCCTATCCTCTATCCTATCCTATCCTCTATCCTATCCTATCCTCTATCCTAACCTATCCTCTATCCTATTCTATCCTCTATTCTATCCTATCCTCTATCCCATCCTATCCTCTATCCTATCCTCTATCCTATCCTATCCTCTATCCTATCCTCTATCCTATCCTATCCTGTATCCTATCCTATCCTCTATCCTATCCTATCCTCTATCCTATCCTATCCTCTATCCTATCCTATCCTCTATCCTATCCTATCCTCTATCCTATCCTATCCTCTATCCTATCCTATCCTCTATCCTATCCTATCCTCTATCCTATCCTCTATCCTATCCTATCCTCTATCCTATCCTCTATCCTATCCTATCCTCTATCCTATCCTCTATCCTATCCTATCCTGTATCCTATCCTATCCTCTATCCTATCCTATCCTCTATCCTATCCTATCCTCTATCCTATCCTATCCTCTATCCTATCCTATCCTCTATCCTATCCTATCCCCTTTCCTATCCTACCCTCTATCCTATCCTATCCTCTATCCTATCCTATCCTCTATCCTATCCTATCCTCTATCCTAACCTATCCTCTATCCTATTCTATCCTCTATTCTATCCTATCCTCTATCCATCCTATCCTCTATCCTATCCTCTATCCTATCCTATCCTCTATCCTATCCTCTATCCTATCCTATCCTGTATCCTATCCTATCCTCTATCCTATCCTATCCTCTATCCTATCCTATCCTCTATCCTATCCTATCCTCTATCCTATCCTATCCTCTATCCTATCCTATCCTCTATCCTATCCTATCCTCTATCCTATCCTATCCTCTATCCTATCCTATCCTCTATCCTATCCTATCCTCTATCCTATCCTCTATCCTATCCTATCCTCTATCCTATCCTCTATCCTATCCTATCCTCTATCCTATCCTATCCTCTATCCTATCCTATCCTCTATCCTATCCTCTATCCTATCCTATCCTCTATCCTATCCTATCCCCTTTCCTATCCTATCCTCTATCCTATCCTATCCTCTATCCTATTATATCCTCTATCCTATCCTATCCTCTACCTTATTCTATACTCTATCCTATCCATTTACCTATCCAATCCTCTATCCTATCCTATCCTCTATCCTATCCTATCCTCTATCCTATCCTATCCTCTATCCTATCCTCTATCCTATCCTCTATCCTATCCTCTATCCTATCCTATCCTCTATCCTATAATCTATCCTATCCTATCCTCTATCCTATCCTATCCTCTATCCTATCCTATCCTCTATCCTATCCTATCCTCTATCCTATCCTATCCTCTATCCTATCCTATCCTTTATCCTATCCTATCCTCTATCCTATCCTACCCTCTATCCTATCCTATCCTCTATCCTATCCTATCCTCTATCCTCTATCTTCTATCCTATCCTATCCTCTATCCAATCCTATCCTCTATCCTATCCTATCCTCTATCCTATCCTATCCTCTATCCTTTCCTATCCTCTATCCTATCCTATCCTATCCTTTATCCTATCCTATCCTCTATCCTATCCTCTATCCTATCCTCAATCCTATCCTCTATCCTATCCTATCCTCAATCCTATCCTATCCTCTATCCTATCCTATCCTCTGTCCTATTCTATCCTCTATCCTATCCTATCCTCTATCCTACCCTATCCTCTATCCTATCCTATCCTCTATCCTATCCTATCCTCTATCCTATCCTACCCTCTTTCCAATCCTATCCTCTATCCTATCCTATCCTCTATCCGATCATCTATCCTATCCTATCCTCTATCTTATCCTATCCTCTATCCTATCCTCTATCGTATCCTCAATCCTATCCTCTATCATATCCAATCCTCTATCGTATACTCTATCCTATCCTATCCTCTATCCTATACTATCCTCTATCCTATCCCATCCTCTATCCTATCCTATCATCTATCCTATATTATCCTCTATCCTATCCTATCCTGTATCCTATCCTATCCTCTATCCTATCCTATCCTCTATCCTATCCTATCCTCTATCCTATCCTATCCTCCATCCTATCCTATCCCCTATCCTATCCTCTATCCAATCCCATCCTCTATCCTATCCTATCCGCTATCCTATCCGCTATCCTATCCTATCCTCTATCCTATCCTATCCTATCCTATCCTCTATCCTATCCTATCCTCTATCCTATCCTATCCTCTATCGTCTATCCTCTATCCTATACTATCCTCTATCCTATACTTTCCTCTATCCAATCCTATCCTCTATCCTATCCTATCCTCTATCCTTTCCTATCATCTATCCTATCCTATCCTTTATCCTATCCTATCCTCTATCCTATCCTATCCTCTATCCTATCCTCTATCCTATCCTCTATCCTATCCTCAATCCTATCCTCTATCCTATCCTATCCTCAATCCTATCCTATCCTCTATTCTATCCTATCCTCTATCATATACTATCCTCTATCTTATCCGATCCTCTATCCTATCCTATCCTCTATCCTATCCTATCCTCTATCCTATTCTATCCTCTATCCTATCCTATCCCCTATCCTATCCTATCCTCTATCCTATCCTATCCTCTATCCTATCCTTTCCTCAATCCTATTATATCCTCTATCCTATCCTATCCTCTATCCCATCCTATCCTATCCTCTATCCTATCCTATCCTCTATCCTATCCTATCCTCTATCCTACCCTATCCTCTATCCTATCCTATCCTCTATGCTATCCTCTATCCTATCCTATCCTCTATCCTATCCTCTATCCTATCCTATCCTCTATCCTATCCTCTATCCTATCCTCTATCCTATCCTATCCTCTATCCTATCCTATCCTCTACCCTATCCTATCCTCTATCCTATCCTATCCTCTATCCTATCCTATCCTCTATCCTATCCTATCCTCTATCATATCCTATCCTCTATCCTATCCTATCCTCTATCCTATCCTATCCTCTATCATATCCTATCCTCTATCCTATCCTATCCTCTATCCTATCCTATCCTCTATACTATCCTATCCTCTATCCTATCCTATCCTCTATCCTATCCTATCCTCTATCCTATCCTATCCTATCCTCTATCCTATCCTCTATCCTATCCTATCCTCTATCCTATCCTATCCTCTATCCTATCCTATCCTCTATCCTATCCTCTATCCTATCCTTTCCTCAATCCTATTATATCCTCTATCCTATCCTATCCTCTATCCTATCCTATCCTCTATCCTATCCCATCCTCTATCCTATCCTATCCTGTATCCTATCCTATCCTCTATCCTATCCTATCCTCTATCCTATCCTATCTTATCCTTTTTCCTATCCTATCCTCTATCCTATCCTATCCTCTATCCTATCCTATCCTCTATCCTATACTATCCTCTACCTTATCCTATCCTCTATCCTATCCAATTACCTATCCTATCCTCTATCCTATCCTATCCTCTATCCTATCCTATCCTCTATCCTATCCTCTATCCTATCCTATCCTGTATCCTATCCTATCCTCTATTCTATCCTATCCTCTATCCTATCCTATCCTCTATCCTATCCTCTATCCTATCCTATCCTCTATCATATCCTATCCTCTATCCTATCCTATCCTCTATCCTATCCTATCCTCTATCCTATCCTCTATCCTATCCTCTATCCTATCCTATCCTCTATCCTATCCTCTATCCTATCCTCTATTCTATCCTATCCTCTATCCTATCCTATCCTCTACCCTATCCTATCCTCTATCCTATCCTATCCTCTATCCTATCCTATCCTCTATCCTATCCTCTATCCTATCCTATCCTCTATCATATCCTATCCTCTATCCTATCCTATCCTCTATCCTATCCTATCCTCTATCATATCCTATCCTCTATCCTATCCTATCCTCTATCCTATCCTATCCTCTATACTATCCTATCCTCTATCCTATCCTATCCTCTATCCTATCCTATCCTCTATCCTATCCTACCCTCTATCCTATCCTCTATCCTATCCTCTATCCTATCCTATCCTCTATCCTATCCTATCCTCTATCCTATCCTCTATCCTATCCTTTCCTCAATCCTATTATATCCTCTATCCTATCCTATCCTCTATCCTATCCTATCCTCTATCCTATCCCATCCTCTATCCTATCCTATCCTGTATCCTATCCTATCCTCTATCCTATCCTATCCTCTATCCTATCCTATCTTATCCTTTTTCCTATCCTATCCTCTATCCTATCCTATCCTCTATCCTATCCTATCCTCTATCCTATACTATCCTCTACCTTATCCTATCCTCTATCCTATCCAATTACCTTTCCTATCCTCTATCCTATCCTTTCCTCTATCCTATCCTATCCTCTATCCTATCCTATTTTTTTTTTTTTTTTTTTTTTTTTTTTCCGAGGAGGTAATCTCGTTACGGATACCCGAACCCCCCCGGGGGGGGGGGGTGGTCCGGGTTATGTGGGACTCCTCGGCTGGTTGGTGCAACGCCGAGTATACCCACTAACTCCTCCCCGTCCGTCCCTAGACTCCTGGGGGCACCCGTGCTCTGCGCGCGCATGTCAATCCGGTGTGCCCCCGCCTTAGCATACCACCCAGGGGGGGACGCGGCCCCCTCCCGTACCTACTCTATCCGAAGGCACCACGCAACGGACGACGTGGCGCCTTCCCCCCTGTTAGGCCGCCCGATGAGCATCCGAGCCCCCGCTCGAGATGCCCAGCGGCCTCCGGGGACGCCGTTGGTGACCGAGTGTAAGGGGATATCCGATCCCCCGCCTCGAGATCATCAAGGGCGTCCCCGCTCGCGTCAGAGGCGTCGCAACGGGGGTACGCCCCCGGGGCGTACCCTGCGCCGCCTCCCCCCCCTTCGGCCGGGATCGTGATTACGCTCCCGATCCCGTTCCGCAGCCTCCTTCCGCAGCATAACCCGCTCGCAGAAGGAAGCGAATCCTCTATCCTATCCTATCCTCTATCCTATCCTATCCTCTATCCTATCCTATCCTCTATCCTATCCTCTATCCTATCCTATCCTCATCTATCCTCTATCCTATCCTCTATCCTATCCTATCCTCTATCCTATCCTATCCTCTACCCTATCCTATCCTCTATCCTATCCTATCCTCTATCCTATCCTATCCTCTATCCTATCCTCTATCCTATCCTATCCTCTATCATATCCTATCCTCTATCCTATCCTATCCTCTATCCTATCCTATCCTCTATCCTATCCTATCCTCTATCCTATCCTATCCTCTATCCTATCCTCTATCCTATCCTCTATCCTATCCTATCCTCTATCCTATCCCATCCTCTATCCTATCCTATCCTGTATCCTATCCTATCCTCTATCCTATCCTATCCTCTATCCTATCCTATCTTATCCTTTTTCCTATCCTATCCTCTATCCTATCCTATCCTCTATCCTATACTATCCTCTACCTTATCCTATCCTCTATCCTATCCAATTACCTATCCTATCCTCTATCCTATCCTTTCCTCTATCCTATCCTATCCTCTATCCTATCCTATCCTCTATCCTATCCTATCCTCTATCCTATCCTATCCTCTATCCTATCCTCTATCGTATCCTCAATCCTATCCTCTATCATATCCAATCCTCTATCGTATACTCTATCCTATCCTATCCTCTATCCTATACTATCCTCTATCCTATCCTATCCTCTATCCTATCCTTTCCTCAATCCTATTATATCCTCTATCCTATCCTATCCTCTATCCTATGCTATCCTCTATCCTATCCTTTCCTCAATCCTATTATATCCTCTATCCTATCCTATTCTCTATCCTATCCTATCCTCTACCCTATCCTATCCTCTATCCTATCCTATCCTCTATCCAATATTATCCTCTATCCTATCCTATCCTGTATCCTATCCTATCCTCTATCCTATCCTATCCTCTATCCAATCCTATCCTCTATCCTATCCTATCCTCTACCCTATCCTATCCTATCCTCTACCCTATCCTATCCTCTATCCTATCCTATCCTATCCTCTATCCTATCCTATCCTCTATCCTATCCTATCCTCTATCCTATCCTATCCTCTATCCTATCCTATCCTCTATCCTATCCTATCGTCTATCCTATCCTATCCTCTATCCTATCCTCTATCCTATCCTCTATCCAATCCCATCCTCTATCCTATCCTATCCTCTATCCTATCCTATCCTCTATCCTATCCTATCCTCTATCCTATCCTATCCTCTATCCTATCCTATCCTATCCTTTATTCTATCCTATCCTCTATCCCATCCTATCCTCTATCCTATCCTACCCTCTTTCCTATCGTATCCTCTATCCTATCCTATCCTCTATCCTATCCTATCCTCTATCCTATCCTCTATCCTATACTTTCCTCTATCCAATCCTATCCTCTATCCTATCCTATCCTCTATCCTATCCTATCCTCTATCCTATCCTATCCTATCCTTTATCCTATCCTATCCTCTATCCTATCCTATCCTCTATCCTATCCTACCCTCTTTCCTATCCTATCCTCTGTCCTATCCTATCCTCTATCCTATCCTATCCTCTATCCTATCCTATCCTCTATCCTATCCTTTCCTCTATCCTATCCTATCCTGTATCCTATCCTATCCTCTATCCTATCCTATCCTCTATCCTATCCTATCCTATCCTTTTTCCTATTATATCGTCTATCCTATCCTATCCTCTATCCTATCCAATTACCTATCCTATCCTCTATCCTATCCTTTCCTCTATCCTATCCTATCCTCTATCCTATCCTATCCTCTATCCGATCCTCTATCCTATCCTATCCTCTATCCTATCCTCTATCCTATCCTATCCTATCCTCTCCTCTATCCTATACTTCCTCTACCTTATCCTATCCTCTATCCTATCCTATCCTCTATCCTATCCTTTCCTCAATCCTATTATATCCTCTATCCTATCCTTTCCTCAATCCTATTATATCCTCTATCCTATCCTATCCTCTATCCTATGCTATCCTCTATCCTATCCTATCCTCTATCCTATATTATCCTCTATCCTATCCTATCCTGTTTCCTATCCTATCCTCTATCCTATCCTATCCTCTATCCAATCCTATCCTCTATCCTATCCTATCCTCTATCCTATCCTATCATCTATCCCATATTATCCTCTATCCTATCCTATCCTGTATCCTATCCTATCCTCTATCCTATCCTATCCTCTATCCTATCCTATCCTCTATCCTATCCTATCCTCTATCCTATCCTATCCTCTATCCTATCCTCTATCCAATCCCATCCTCTATCCTATCCTATCCGCTATCCTATCCGCTATCCTATCCTATCCTCTATCCTATCCTATCCTATCCTATCCTCTATCCTATCCTATCCTCTATCCTATCCTATCCTCTATCGTCTATCCTCTATCCTATACTATCCTCTATCCTATACTTTCCTCTATCCAATCCTATCCTCTATCCTATCCTATCCTCTATCCTTTCCTATCATCTATCCTATCCTATCCTATCCTATCCTTTATCCTATCCTATCCTCTATCCTATCCTATCCTCTATCCTATCCTCTATCCTATCCTCTATCCTATCCTCAATCCTATCCTCTATCCTATCCTATCCTCAATCCTATCCTATCCTCTATTCTATCCTATCCTCTATCATATACTATCCTCTATCTTATCCGATCCTCTATCCTATCCTATCCTCTATCCTATCCTATCCTCTATCCTATTCTATCCTCTATCCTATCCTATCCCCTATCCTATCCTATCCTCTATCCTATCCTATCCTCTATCCTATCCTTTCCTCAATCCTATTATATCCTCTATCCTATCCTATCCTCTATCCCATCCTATCCTATCCTCTATCCTATCCTATCCTCTATCCTATCCTATCCTCTATCCTACCCTATCCTCTATCCTATTCTATCCTCTATCCTATCCTATCCTCTATCCCATCCTATCCTCTATCCTATCCTATCCTCTATCCTATCCTATCCTCTATCCTATCCTCTATCCTATCCTATCCTGTATCCTATCCTATCCTCTATCCTATCCTATCCTCTATCCTATCCTATCCTCTATCCTATCCTCTATCCTATCCTATCCTCTATCCTATCCTATCCTCTATCCTATCCTATCCTCTATCCTATCCTATCCTCTATCCTATCCTATCCTCTATCCTATCCTCTATCCAATCCCATCCTCTATCCTATCCTATCCGCTATCCTATCCGCTATCCTATCCTATCCTCTATCCTATCCTATCCTATCCTATCCTCTATCCTATCCTATCCTCTATCCTATCCTATCCTCTATCGTCTATCCTCTATCCTATACTATCCTCTATCCTATACTTTCCTCTATCCAATCCTATCCTCTATCCTATCCTATCCTCTATCCTTTCCTATCATCTATCCTATCCTATCCTATCCTATCCTTTATCCTATCCTATCCTCTATCCTATCCTATCCTCTATCCTATCCTCTATCCTATCCTCTATCCTATCCTCAATCCTATCCTCTATCCTATCCTATCCTCAATCCTATCCTATCCTCTATTCTATCCTATCCTCTATCATATACTATCCTCTATCTTATCCGATCCTCTATCCTATCCTATCCTCTATCCTATCCTATCCTCTATCCTATTCTATCCTCTATCCTATCCTATCCCCTATCCTATCCTATCCTCTATCCTATCCTATCCTCTATCCTATCCTTTCCTCAATCCTATTATATCCTCTATCCTATCCTATCCTCTATCCCATCCTATCCTATCCTCTATCCTATCCTATCCTCTATCCTATCCTATCCTCTATCCTACCCTATCCTCTATCCTATTCTATCCTCTATCCTATCCTATCCTCTATCCCATCCTATCCTCTATCCTATCCTATCCTCTATCCTATCCTATCCTCTATCCTATCCTCTATCCTATCCTATCCTGTATCCTATCCTATCCTCTATCCTATCCTATCCTCTATCCTATCCTATCCTCTATCCTATCCTCTATCCTATCCTCTATCCTATCCTCAATCCTATCCTCTATCCTATCCTATCCTCAATCCTATCCTATCCTCTATTCTATCCTATCCTCTATCATATACTATCCTCTATCTTATCCGATCCTCTATCCTATCCTATCCTCTATCCTATCCTATCCTCTATCCTATCCTCTATCCTATCCTATCCTCTATCCTATCCTATCCTCTACCCTATCCTATCCTCTATCCTATCCTATCCTCTATCCTACCTATCCTCTATCCTATCCTATCCTCTATCATATCCTATCCTCTATCCTATCCTATCCTCTATCCTATCCTATCCTCTATCATATCCTATCCTCTATCCTATCCTATCCTCTATCCTATCCTATCCTCTATACTATCCTATCCTCTATCCTATCCTATCCTCTATCCTATCCTATCCTCTATCCTATCCTATCCTATCCTCTATCCTATCCTCTATCCTATCCTCTATCCTATCCTATCCTCTATCCTATCCTATCCTCTATCCTATCCTCTATCCTATCCTTTCCTCAATCCTATTATATCCTCTATCCTATCCTATCCTCTATCCTATCCTATCCTCTATCCTATCCCATCCTCTATCCTATCCTATCCTGTATCCTATCCTATCCTCTATCCTATCCTATCCTCTATCCTATCCTATCTTATCCTTTTTCCTATCCTATCCTCTATCCTATCCTATCCTCTATCCTATCCTATCCTCTATCCTATACTATCCTCTACCTTATCCTATCCTCTATCCTATCCAATTACCTATCCTATCCTCTATCCTATCCTATCCTCTATCCTATCCTCTATCCTATCCTATCCTGTATCCTATCCTATCCTCTATCCTATCTTATCCTCTATCCTATCCTATCCTCTATCCTATCCTCTATCCTATCCTATCCTCTATCATATCCTATCCTCTTTCCTATCCTATCCTCTATCCTATCCTATCCTCTATCCTATCCTCTATCCTATCCTCTATCCTATCCTATCCTCTATCCTATCCTCTATCCTATCCTCTATTCTATCCTATCCTCTATCCTATCCTATCCTCTATCCTATCCTATCCTCTATCCTATCCTATCCTCTATCCTATTCTATCCTCTATCCTATCCTATCCCTATCCTATCCTATCCTCTATCCTATCCTATCCTCTATCCTATCCTTTCCTCAATCCTATTATATCCTCTATCCTATCCTATCCTCTATCCCATCCTATCCTATCCTCTATCCTATCCTATCCTCTATCCTATCCTATCCTCTATCCTACCCTATCCTCTATCCTATTCTATCCTCTATCCTATCCTATCCTCTATCCCATCCTATCCTCTATCCTATCCTATCCTCTATCCTATCCTATCCTCTATCCTATCCTCTATCCTATCCTATCCTGTATCCTATCCTATCCTCTATCCTATCCTATCCTCTATCCTATCCTATCCTCTATCCTATCCTCTATCCTATCCTATCCTCTATCATATCCTATCCTCTATCCTATCCTATCCTCTATCCTATCCTATCCTCTATGCTATCCTCTATCCTATCCTATCCTCTATCCTATCCTCTATCCTATCCTATCCTCTATCCTATCCTCTATCCTATCCTCTATCCTATCCTATCCTCTATCCTATCCTATCCTCTACCCTATCCTATCCTCTATCCTATCCTATCCTCTATCCTACCTATCCTCTATCCTATCCTATCCTCTATCATATCCTATCCTCTATCCTATCCTATCCTCTATCCTATCCTATCCTCTATCATATCCTATCCTCTATCCTATCCTATCCTCTATCCTATCCTATCCTCTATACTATCCTATCCTCTATCCTATCCTATCCTCTATCCTATCCTATCCTCTATCCTATCCTATCCTATCCTCTATCCTATCCTCTATCCTATCCTCTATCCTATCCTATCCTCTATCCTATCCTATCCTCTATCCTATCCTCTATCCTATCCTTTCCTCAATCCTATTATATCCTCTATCCTATCCTATCCTCTATCCTATCCTATCCTCTATCCTATCCCATCCTCTATCCTATCCTATCCTGTATCCTATCCTATCCTCTATCCTATCCTATCCTCTATCCTATCCTATCTTATCCTTTTTCCTATCCTATCCTCTATCCTATCCTATCCTCTATCCTATCCTATCCTCTATCCTATACTATCCTCTACCTTATCCTATCCTCTATCCTATCCAATTACCTATCCTATCCTCTATCCTATCCTATCCTCTATCCTATCCTCTATCCTATCCTATCCTGTATCCTATCCTATCCTCTATCCTATCTTATCCTCTATCCTATCCTATCCTCTATCCTATCCTCTATCCTATCCTATCCTCTATCATATCCTATCCTCTTTCCTATCCTATCCTCTATCCTATCCTATCCTCTATCCTATCCTCTATCCTATCCTCTATCCTATCCTATCCTCTATCCTATCCTCTATCCTATCCTCTATTCTATCCTATCCTCTATCCTATCCTATCCTCTACCCTATCCTATCCTCTATCCTATCCTATCCTCTATCCTATCCTATCCTCTATCCTATCCTCTATCCTATCCTATCCTCTATCATATCCTATCCTCTATCCTATCCTATCCTCTATCCTATCCTATCCTCTATCATATCCTATCCTCTATCCTATCCTATCCTCTATCCTATCCTATCCTCTATACTATCCTATCCTCTATCCTATCCTATCCTCTATCCTATCCTATCCTCTATCCTATCCTACCCTCTATCCTATCCTCTATCCTATCCTCTATCCTATCCTATCCTCTATCCTATCCTATCCTCTATCCTATCCTCTATCCTATCCTTTCCTCAATCCTATTATATCCTCTATCCTATCCTATCCTCTATCCTATCCTATCCTCTATCCTATCCCATCCTCTATCCTATCCTATCCTGTATCCTATCCTATCCTCTATCCTATCCTATCCTCTATCCTATCCTATCCTCTATCATATCCTATCCTCTATCCTATCCTATCCTCTATCCTATCCTATCCTCTATACTATCCTATCCTCTATCCTATCCTATCCTCTATCCTATCCTATCCTCTATCCTATCCTATCCTATCCTCTATCCTATCCTCTATCCTATCCTCTATCCTATCCTATCCTCCTATCCTATCCTCTATCCTATCCCTCTATCCTATCCTTTCCTCAATCCTATTATATCCTCTATCCTATCCTATCCTCTATCCTATCCTATCCTCTATCCTATCCCATCCTCTATCCTATCCTATCCTGTATCCTATCCTATCCTCTATCCTATCCTATCCTCTATCCTATCCTATCTTATCCTTTTTCCTATCCTATCCTCTATCCTATCCTATCCTCTATCCTATCCTATCCTCTATCCTATACTATCCTCTACCTTATCCTATCCTCTATCCTATCCAATTACCTATCCTATCCTCTATCCTATCCTATCCTCTATCCTATCCTCTATCCTATCCTATCCTGTATCCTATCCTATCCTCTATCCTATCTTATCCTCTATCCTATCCTATCCTCTATCCTATCCTCTATCCTATCCTATCCTCTATCATATCCTATCCTCTTTCCTATCCTATCCTCTATCCTATCCTATCCTCTATCCTATCCTCTATCCTATCCTCTATCCTATCCTATCCTCTATCCTATCCTCTATCCTATCCTCTATTCTATCCTATCCTCTATCCTATCCTATCCTCTATCCTATCCTATCCTCTATCCTATCCTATCCTCTATCCTATCTATCCTCTATCCTATCCTATCCCCTATCCTATCCTATCCTCTATCCTATCCTATCCTCTATCCTATCCTTTCCTCAATCCTATTATATCCTCTATCCTATCCTATCCTCTATCCCATCCTATCCTATCCTCTATCCTATCCTATCCTCTATCCTATCCTATCCTCTATCCTACCCTATCCTCTATCCTATTCTATCCTCTATCCTATCCTATCCTCTATCCCATCCTATCCTCTATCCTATCCTATCCTCTATCCTATCCTATCCTCTATCCTATCCTCTATCCTATCCTATCCTGTATCCTATCCTATCCTCTATCCTATCCTATCCTCTATCCTATCCTATCCTCTATCCTATCCTCTATCCTATCCTATCCTCTATCATATCCTATCCTCTATCCTATCCTATCCTCTATCCTATCCTATCCTCTATGCTATCCTCTATCCTATCCTATCCTCTATCCTATCCTCTATCCTATCCTATCCTCTATCCTATCCTCTATCCTATCCTCTATCCTATCCTATCCTCTATCCTATCCTATCCTCTACCCTATCCTATCCTCTATCCTATCCTATCCTCTATCCTACCTATCCTCTATCCTATCCTATCCTCTATCATATCCTATCCTCTATCCTATCCTATCCTCTATCCTATCCTATCCTCTATCATATCCTATCCTCTATCCTATCCTATCCTCTATCCTATCCTATCCTCTATACTATCCTATCCTCTATCCTATCCTATCCTCTATCCTATCCTATCCTCTATCCTATCCTATCCTATCCTCTATCCTATCCTCTATCCTTCCTCTATCCTATCCTATCCTCTATCCTATCCTATCCTCTATCCTATCCTCTATCCTATCCTTTCCTCAATCCTATTATATCCTCTATCCTATCCTATCCTCTATCCTATCCTATCCTCTATCCTATCCCATCCTCTATCCTATCCTATCCTGTATCCTATCCTATCCTCTATCCTATCCTATCCTCTATCCTATCCTATCTTATCCTTTTTCCTATCCTATCCTCTATCCTATCCTATCCTCTATCCTATCCTATCCTCTATCCTATACTATCCTCTACCTTATCCTATCCTCTATCCTATCCAATTACCTATCCTATCCTCTATCCTATCCTATCCTCTATCCTATCCTCTATCCTATCCTATCCTGTATCCTATCCTATCCTCTATCCTATCTTATCCTCTATCCTATCCTATCCTCTATCCTATCCTCTATCCTATCCTATCCTCTATCATATCCTATCCTCTTTCCTATCCTATCCTCTATCCTATCCTATCCTCTATCCTATCCTCTATCCTATCCTCTATCCTATCCTATCCTCTATCCTATCCTCTATCCTATCCTCTATTCTATCCTATCCTCTATCCTATCCTATCCTCTACCCTATCCTATCCTCTATCCTATCCTATCCTCTATCCTATCCTATCCTCTATCCTATCCTCTATCCTATCCTATCCTCTATCATATCCTATCCTCTATCCTATCCTATCCTCTATCCTATCCTATCCTCTATCATATCCTATCCTCTATCCTATCCTATCCTCTATCCTATCCTATCCTCTATACTATCCTATCCTCTATCCTATCCTATCCTCTATCCTATCCTATCCTCTATCCTATCCTACCCTCTATCCTATCCTCTATCCTATCCTCTATCCTATCCTATCCTCTATCCTATCCTATCCTCTATCCTATCCTCTATCCTATCCTTTCCTCAATCCTATTATATCCTCTATCCTATCCTATCCTCTATCCTATCCTATCCTCTATCCTATCCCATCCTCTATCCTATCCTATCCTGTATCCTATCCTATCCTCTATCCTATCCTATCCTCTATCCTATCCTATCCTCTATCATATCCTATCCTCTATCCTATCCTATCCTCTATCCTATCCTATCCTCTATACTATCCTATCCTCTATCCTATCCTATCCTCTATCCTATCCTATCCTCTATCCTATCCTATCCTCTATCCTATCCTCTATCCTATCCTCTATCCTATCCTATCCTCTATCCTATCCTATCCTCTATCCTATCCTCTATCCTATCCTCTATCCTATCCTATCCTCTATCCTATCCTATCCTCTACCCTATCCTATCCTCTATCCTATCCTATCCTCTATCCTATCCTATCCTCTATCCTATCCTCTATCCTATCCTATCCTCTATCATATCCTATCCTCTATCCTATCCTATCCTCTATCATATCCTATCCTCTATCCTATCCTATCCTCTATCCTATCCTATCCTCTATACTATCCTATCCTCTATCCTATCCTATCCTCTATCCTATCCTATCCTCTATCCTATCCTATCCTCTATCCTATCCTCTATCCTATCCTATCCTCTATCCTATCCTATCCTCTATCCTATCCTATCCTCTATCCTATCCTCTATCCTATCCTCTATCCTATCCTCTATCCTATCCTCTATCCTTATCCTCTATCCTATCCTTTCCTCAATCCTATTATATCCTCTATCCTATCCTATCCTCTATCCTATCCTATCCTCTATCCTATCCCATCCTCTATCCTATCCTATCCTGTATCCTATCCTATCCTCTATCCTATCCTATCCTCTATCCTATCCTATCTTATCCTTTTTCCTATCCTATCCTCTATCCTATCCTATCCTCTATCCTATACTATGCTCTACCTTATCCTATCCTCTATCCTATCCAATTACCTATCCTATCCTCTATCCTATCCTTTCCTCTATCCTATCCTATCCTCTATCCTATCCTATCCTCTATCCTATCCTATCCTCTATCCTATCCTATCCTCTATCCTATCCTCATCCTATCCTATCCTCTATCCTATCCTATCCTCTATCTTATCCTCTCCTCTGTCCTATACTTCCTCTACCTTATCCTATCCTCTATCCTATCCTATCCTCTATCCTATCCTTTCCTCAATCCTATTATATCCTCTATCCTATCCTATCCTCTATCCTATGCTATCCTCTATCCTATCCTTTACTCAATCCTATTATATCCTCTATCCTATCCTATTCTCTATCCTATCCTATCCTCTACCCTATCCTATCCTCTATCCCATCCTATCCTCTATCCAATATTATCCTCTATCCTATCCTATCCTGTATCCTATCCTATCCTCTGTCCTATCCTATCCTCTATCCAATCCTATCCTCTATCCTATCCTATCCTCTACCCTATCCTATCCTATCCTCTACCCTATCCTATCCTCTATCCTATCCTATCCTATCCTCTATCCTATCCTATCCTCTTTCCTATCCTATCGTCTATCCTATCCTATCCTCTATCCTATCCTATCCTCTATCCTATCCTATCCTCTATCCTATCCTCTATCCTATCCTCTATCCAATCCCATCCTCTATCCTATCCTATCCTCTATCCTATCCTATCCTCTATCCTATCCTATCCTCTATCCTATCCTATCCTCTATCCTATCCTATCCTATCCTTTATTCTATCCTCTCCTCTATCCCATCCTATCCTCTATCCTATCCTACCCTCTGTCCTATCGTATCCTCTATCCTATCCTATCCTCTATCCTATCCTATCCTCTATCCTATCCTCTATCCTATACTTTCCTCTATCCAATCCTATCCTCTATCCTATCCTATCCTCTATCCTATCCTATCCTCTATCCTATCCTATCCTCTATCCTATCCTATCCTATCCTTTATCCTATCCTATCCTCTATCCTATCCTATCCTCTATCCTATCCTACCCTCTTTCCTATCCTATCCTCTGTCCTATCCTATCCTCTATCCTATCCTATCCTCTATCCTATCCTATCCTCTATCCTATCCTTTCCTCTATCCTATCCTATCCTGTATCCTATCCTATCCTCTATCCTATCCTATCCTCTATCCTATCCTATCCTATCCTTTTTCCTATCCTATCGTCTATCCTATCCTATCCTCTATCCTATCCAATTACCTATCCTATCCTCTATCCTATCCTTTCCTCTATCCTATCCTATCCTCTATCCTATCCTATCCTCTATCCGATCCTCTATCCTATCCTATCCTCTATCCTATCCTCTATCCTATCCTATCCTATCCTCTATCCTATCCTATCCTATCCTCTATCCTATCCTATCCTCTATCCTATCCTATCCTCTATCCTATCCTATCCTCTATCCTATCCTTTCCTCAATCCAATTATATCCTCTATCCTATCCTATCCTCTATCCTATCCTATCCTCTATCCTATCCTATCCTCTATCCTATCCTATCCTCTATCCTATATTATCCTCTATCCTATCCTATCCTGTACCCTATCCTATACTCTATCCTATCCTATCCTCTATCCTATCCTATCCTATCCTTTTTCCTATCCTATCCTCTATCCTATCCTATCCTCTATCCTATCCTCAATCCTATCCTATCCTCTATCCTATCCTATCCACTATCTTATCCTCTCCTCTATCCTATACTTCCTCTACCTTATCCTATCCTCTATCCTATCCTATCCTCTATCCTATCCTTTCCTCAATCCTATTATATCCTCTATCCTATCCTTTCCTCAATCCTATTATATCCTCTATCCTATCCTATCCTCTATCCTATGCTATCCTCTATCCTATCCTATCCTCTATCCTATATTATCCTCTATCCTATCCTATCCTGTATCCTATCCTATCCTCTATCCTATCCTATCCTCTATCCAATCCTATCCTCTATCCTATCCTATACTCTATCCTATCCTATCCTCTATCCTATCCTATCCTATCCTTTATCCTATCCTATCCTCTATCCTATCCTATCCTCTATCCTATCCTACCCTCTTTCCTATCCTATCCTCTGTCCTATCCTATCCTCTATCCTATCCTATCCTCTATCCTATCCTATCCTGTATCCTATCCTTTCCTCTATCCTATCCTATCCTGTATCCTATCCTATCCTCTATCCTATCCTATCCTCTATCCCATCCTATCCTATCCTTTTTCCTATCCTATCCTCTATCCTATCCTATCCTCTATCCTATCCAATTACCTATCCTATCCTCTATCCTATCCTTTCCTCTATCCTATCCTATCCTCTATCCAATCCTATCCTCTATCCTATCCTATCCTCTATCCTACTCTGTCCTCTATCCTACTCTATCCTCTATCCTATCCTATCCTCTATCCTATCCTATCCTCTATCCTATCCTATCCTCTATCCTACCCTATCCTCTATCCTATTCTATCCTCTATCCTATCCTATCCTCTATCCCATCCTATCCTCTATCCTATCCTATCCTCTATCCTATCCTATCCTCTATCCTATCCTCTATCCTATCCTATCCTGTATCCTATCCTATCCTCTATCCTATCCTATCCTCTATCCTATCCTATCCTCTATCCTATCCTCTATCCTATCCTATCCTCTATCATAGCCTATCCTCTATCCTATCCTATCCTCTATCCTATCCTATCCTCTATGCTATCCTCTATCCTATCCTATCCTCTATCCTATCCTCTATCCTATCCTATCCTCTATCCTATCCTCTATCCTATCCTCTATCCTATTCTATCCTCTATTCTATCCTATCCTCTACCCTATCCTATCCTCTATCCTATCCTATCCTCTATCCTATCCTATCCTCTATCCTATCCTCTATCCTATCCTATCCTCTATCATATCCTATCCTCTATCCTATCCTATCCTCTATCCTATCCTATCCTCTATCATATCCTATCCTCTATCCTATCCTATCCTCTATCCTATCCTATCCTCTATACTATCCTATCCTCTATCCTATCCTATCCTCTATCCTATCCTATCCTCTATCCTATCCTATCCTCTATCCTATCCTATCCTCTATCCTATCCTATCCTCTATCCTATCCTCTATCCTATCCTCTATCCTATCCTATCCTCTATCCTATCCTATCCTCTATCCTATCCTATCCTCTATCCTATCCTCTATCCTATCCTTTCCTCAATCCTATTATATCCTCTATCCTATCCTATCCTCTATCCTATCCTATCCTCTATCCTATCCCATCCTCTATCCTATCCTATCCTGTATCCTATCCTATCCTCTATCCTATCCTATCCTCTATCCTATAGTATCTTATCCTTTTTCCTATCCTATCCTCTATCCTATCCTATCCTCTATCCTATCCTATCCTCTATCCTATCCTATCCTCTATCCTATACTCTCCTCTACCTTATCCTATCCTCTATCCTATCCAATTACCTATCCTATCCTCTATCCTATCCTTTCCTGTATCCTATCCTATCCTCTATCCTATCCTATCCTCTATCCTATCCTATCCTCTATCCTATCCTATCCTCTATCCTATCCTTTCCTCAATCCTATTATATCCTCTATCCTATCCTATCCTCTATCCTATGCTATCCTCTATCCTATCCCATCCTCTATCCTATCCTATCCTGTATCCTATCCTATCCTCTATCCTATCCTATCCTCTATCCTATAGTATCTTATCCTTTTTCCTATCCTATCCTCTATCCTATCCTATCCTCTATCCTATCCTATCCTCTATCCTATCCTATCCTCTATCCTATCCTATCCTCTATCCTATACTCTCCTCTACCTTATCCTATCCTCTATCCTATCCTATCCTCTATCCTATCCTATCCTTTATACCATCCTATCCTCTATCCTGTCCTATCCTCTATCCTATTCTATCCTCTATCCTATCCTATCCTCTATCCTATCCTATCCTCTATCCTATCCTATACTCTATCCTATCCTATCCTCTATCCTATCCTATCCTCTTTCCTATCCTATCCTCTATCCTATCCTATCCTCTATCCTATCCTTTTCTCAATCCTATTATATCCTCTATCCTATCCTATCCTCTATTATATCCTTTCCTCTATCCGATCCTTTCCTCAATCCTATTATATCCTCTATCCTATCCTATCCTCTATTATATCCTTTCCTCTATCCGATCCTATCCTCTATCCTATTCTATCCTCTATCCTATCCTATCCTCTATCCCATCCTATCCTCTATCCTATCCTATCCTCTATAGTATCCTATCCTCTATCCTATCCTCTATCCTATCCTATCCTCTATCCTATCCTATCCTCTATCCTATCCTATCCTCTATCCTATCCTCTATCCTATCCTATCCTCTATCCTATCCTATCCTATATCCTATCCTATCCTCTATACTATCCTATCCTCTATCCTATCCTATCCTTTATCCTATCCTATCCTCTATCCTATCCTTTCCTCAATCCTATTATATCCTCTATCCTATCCTATCGCCTATTCTATCCTATCCTCTACCCTATCCTATCCTCTATCCTATCCTATCCTCTATCCTATCCTATCCTCTATCCTATCCTTTCCTCAATCCTATCCTATCCTCTATCCTATCCTATCCACTATCCTATCCTATCCTCTATCCTATCCTATCCCCTATCCTATCCTCTATCCTATCCTATCCTCTATCCTATCCTATACTCTATCCTATCCTACCCTCTATCCTATCCTATCCTCTATCCTATCCTATCCTCTATCCTATCCTCTATCCTATCCTATCCTCTATCCTATCCTATCCTCTATTCTATCCTCTATCCTATCCTCTATCCAATCCTATCCTCTATCCTATCCTATCCTCTATCCTATCCTATCCTCTATCCTAACCTATCCTCTATCCTATCCTATCCTCTATCCTATCCTATCCTCTATCCTATCCTATCCTCTATCCTCTATCCTCTATCCTATCCTATCCTCTATCCTATCCTATCCTCTATCCTATTCTATCCTCTATTCTATCCTCTATCCTATCCTCTATCCAATCCTATCCTCTATCCTATCCTATCCTCTATCCTATCCTATCCTCTATCCTATCCTATCCTCTATCCTCTATCCTCTATCCTATCCTATCCTCTATCCTATCCTATCCTCTATCCTATCCTATCCTCTATCCTATCCTATCCTCTATCCTATCCTATCCTCTATTCTATCCTCTATCCTATCCTCTATCCAATCCTATCCTCTATCCTATCCTATCCTCTATCCTATCCTATCCTCTATCCTATCCTATCCTCTATCCTATCCTATCCTCTATCCTATCCTATCCTCTATCCTATCCTATCCTATATCCTATCCTATCCTCTATCCTATCCTATCCTCTATCCTATCCTATCCTCTATCCTATCCTATCCTCTATCCTATCCTTTCCTCATTCCTATTATATCCTCTATCCTATCCTATCCCCTATTCTATCCTATCCTCTACCCAATCCTATCCTCTATCCTATCCTATCCTCTATCCTATTATATCCTCTATCCTATCCTATCCTCTATCCTATTATATCCTCTATCCTATCCTATCCTCTACCTTATCCTATACTCTATCCTATCCAATTACCTATCCTATCCTCTATCCTATCCTATCCACTATCCTATCCTATCCTCTATCCTATCCTATCCCCTATCCTATCCTCTATCCTATCCTATCCTCTATCCTATCCTATACTCTATCCTATCCTACCCTCTATCCTATCCTATCCTCTATCCTATCCTATAATCTATCCTATCCTATCCTCTATCCTATCCTATCCTCTATCCTATCCTCTATCCTATCCTATCCACTATCCTATCCTATCTTCTATCCGATCCTCTATCCTATCCTATCCTCTATCCTATCCTATCCTCTATCCTACTCTATCCTCTATCCTATCCTATCCTCTATCCTATCCTATCCTCTATCCTATCCTTTCCCCAATCCTATCCTATCCTCTATCCTATCCTATCCTCTATCCTATCCTATCCTCTATCCTATCCTATCCTCTATCCTATCCTCTATCCTATCCTATCCTCTATCCTATCCTATCCTCTATCCTATCCTATCCTCTATCCTATCCTATCCTCTATCCTATCCTATCCTTTATCCTATCCTAACCTCTTTCCTATCCTATCCTCTATCCTATACTATCACCTACCTTATCCTATCCTCTATCCTATCCAATTACCTATCCTATCCTCTATTATATCCTTTCCTCTATCCTATCCTATTCCCTATCCGATCCTCTGTCCTATCCTATCCTCTATCTTATCCTCTATCCTATCCTCTATCCTATCCTCTATCCTATCCTATCCTCTATCCTATCCTATCCTCTATTCTATCCTATCCTCTATCATATACTATCCTCTATCCTATTATATCCTCTATCCTATCCTATCTTCTATCCGATCCTCTATCCTATCCTATCCTCTATCCTATCCTATCCTCTATCCTACTCTATCCTCTATCCTATCCTATCCTCTATCCTATCATATCCTCTATCCTATCCTATCCTCTATCCTATCCTATCCTCTATCCTATCCTATCCTCTATCCTATCCTATCCTCTATCCTATCCTATCCTCTATCCTATCCTATCCTCTATCCTATCCTATCCTATATCCTATCCTATCCTCTATCCTATCCTATCCTCTATCCTACCCTATCCTCTATCCTATCCTATCCTCTATCCTATCCTTTCCTCAATCCTATTATATCCTCTATCCTATCCTATCCCCTATTCTATCCTATCCTCTACCCTATCCTATCCTCTATCCTATCCTATCCTCTATCCTATCCTATCCACTATCCTATCCTATCCTCTATCCTATCCTATCCCCTATCCTATCCTCTATCCTATCCTATCCTCTATCCTATCCTATACTCTATCCTATCCTACCCTCTATCCTATCCTATCCTCTATCCTATCCTATAATCTATCCTATCCTATCCTCTATCCTATCCTATCCTCTATCCTATCCTCTATCCTATCCTATCCACTATCCTATCCTATCTTCTATCCGATCCTCTATCCTATCCTATCCTCTATCCTATCCTATCCTCTATCCTACTCTATCCTCTATCCTATCCTATCCTCTATCCTATCCTATCCTCTATCCTATCCTTTCCCCAATCCTATCCTATCCTCTATCCTATCCTATCCTCTATCCTATCCTATCCTCTATCCTATCCTATCCTCTATCCTATCCTATCCTCTATCCTATCCTCTATCCTATCCTATCCTCTATCCTATCCTATCCTCTATCCTATCCTATCCTCTATCCTATCCTATCCTCTATCCTATCCTATCCTTTATCCTATCCTAACCTCTTTCCTATCCTATCCTCTATCCTATACTATCACCTACCTTATCCTATCCTCTATCCTATCCAATTACCTATCCTATCCTCTATTATATCCTTTCCTCTATCCTATCCTATTCCCTATCCGATCCTCTGTCCTATCCTATCCTCTATCTTATCCTCTATCCTATCCTCTATCCTATCCTCTATCCTATCCTATCCTCTATCCTATCCTATCCTCTATTCTATCCTATCCTCTATCATATACTATCCTCTATCCTATTATATCCTCTATCCTATCCTATCTTCTATCCGATCCTCTATCCTATCCTATCCTCTATCCTATCCTATCCTCTATCCTACTCTATCCTCTATCCTATCCTATCCTCTATCCTATCATATCCTCTATCCTATCCTATCCTCTATCCTATCCTATCCTCTATCCTATCCTATCCTCTATCCTATCCTATCCTCTATCCTATCCTATCCTCTATCCTATCCTATCCTCTATCCTATCCTATCCTATATCCTATCCTATCCTCTATCCTATCCTATCCTCTATCCTATCCTATCCTCTATCCTATCCTATCCTCTATCCTATCCTTTCCTCAATCCTATTATATCCTCTATCCTATCCTATCCCCTATTCTATCCTATCCTCTACCCTATCCTATCCTCTATCCTATCCTATCCTCTATCCTATCCTATCCTCTATCCTATCCTATCCTCTATCCTATCCTATCCTCTATCCTATTATATCCTCTATCCTATCCTATCCTCTATCCTATTATATCCTCTATCCTATCCTATCCTCTACCTTATCCTATACTCTATCCTATCCAATTACCTATCCTATCCTCTATCCTATCCTATCCACTATCCTATCCTATCCTCTATCCTATCCTATCCCCTATCCTATCCTCTATCCTATCCTATCTTCTATCCTATCCTATCCTCTATCCTATCCTATCCTCTATCCTATCCTATCCCCTATCCTATCCTATAATCTATCCTATCCTATCCTATCCTCTATCCTATCCTATCCTCTATCCTACTCTATCCTCTATCCTATCCTATCCTCTATCCTATCCTATCCTCTATCCTCTCCTTTCCTCAATCCTATTATATCCTCTATCCTATCCTATCCTCTATCCTATCCTATCCTCTATCCTATCCTATCCTCTGTCCTATCCTATCCTCTATCCTAACCTATCCTCTATCCTATCCTATCCTCTATCCTATCCTATCCTCTATCCTATCCTATCCGCTATCCTATCCTATCTTCTATCCGATCCTCTATCCTATCCTATCGTCTATCCTATCCTATCCTCTATCCTCTATCCTATCCTATCCTCTATCCTATCCTATCCTCTATCCTATCCTTTCCTCAATCCTATTATATCCTCTATCCTATCCTATCCTCTATCCTATCCTATCCTCTATCCTATCCTATCCTCTATCCTATCCTATCCTCTATCCTATCCTATGCTCTATCCTAACCTATCCTCTATCCTATCCTATCCTCTATCCTATCCTATCCTCTATACTATCCTATCCTCTATCCTATCCTATCCTCTATCCTCTATCCTCTATCCTATCCTATCCTCTATCCTATCCTATCCTCTATCCTCTTCTATCCTCTATTCTATCCTCTATCCAATCCTATCCTCTATCCTATCCTATCCTCTATCCTATCCTATCCTCTATCCTATCCTATCCTCTATCATATCCTATCCTCTATCCTATCCTATCCTCTATCCTATCCTTTCCTCAATCCTATTATATCCTCTATCCTATCCTATCCTCTATTATATCCTTTCCTCTATCCGATCCTATCCTCTATCCTATTCTATCCTCTATCCTATCCTATCCTCTATCCCATCCTATCCTCTATCCTATCCTATCCTCTATAGTATCCTATCCTCTATCCTATCCTCTATCCTATCCTATCCTCTATCCTATCCTATCCTCTATCCTATCCTATCCTCTATCCTATCCTATCCTCTATCCTATCCTCTATCCTATCCTATCCTCTATCCTATCCTATCCTATATCCTATCCTATCCTCTATACTATCCTATCCTCTATCCTATCCTATCCTCTATCCTATCCTATCCTCTATCCTATCCTTTCCTCAATCCTATTATATCCTCTATCCTATCCTATCCCCTATTCTATCCTATCCTCTACCCTATCCTATCCTCTATCCTATCCTATCCTCTATCCTATCCTATCCTCTATCCTATCCTTTCCTCAATCCTATCCTATCCTCTATCCTATCCTATCCGCTATCCTATCCTATCTTCTATCCGATCCTCTATCCTATCCTATCCTCTATCCTATCCTATCCTCTATCCTCTATCCTCTATCCTCTATCCTATCCTATCCTCTATCCTATCCTATCCTCTATCCTATCCTTTCCTCAATCCTATTATATCCTCTATCCTATCCTATCCTCTATCCTATCCTATCCTCTATCCTATCCTATCCTCTATCCTATCCTATCCTCTATCCTAACCTATCCTCTATCCTATCCTATCCTCTATCCTATCCTATCCTCTATCCTATCCTATCCTCTATCCTATCCTATCCTCTATCCTCTATCCTCTATCCTATCCTATCCTCTATCCTATCCTATCCTCTATCCTATCCTCTATCCTATCCTCTATCCTATCCTATCCTCTATCCTATCCTATCCTCTATTCTATCCTCTATCCTATCCTCTATCCAATCCTATCCTCTATCCTATCCTATCCTCTATCCTATCCTATCCTCTATCCTAACCTATCCTCTATCCTATCCTATCCTCTATCCTATCCTATCCTCTATCCTCTATCCTCTATCCTATCCTATCCTCTATCCTATCCTATCCTCTATCCTATTCTATCCTCTATTCTATCCTCTATCCTATCCTCTATCCAATCCTATCCTCTATCCTATCCTATCCTCTATCCTATCCTATCCTCTATCCTATCCTATCCTCTATCCTATCCTATCCTCTATCCTATCCTTTCCTCAATCCTATTATATCCTCTATCCTATCCTATCCTCTATTATATCCTTTCCTCTATCCTATCCTATCCTCTATCCGATCCTCTATCGTATCCTATCCTCTATCCTATAGTCTATCCTATCCTCTATCCTATCCTATCCTCTATCCTATCCTATCCTCTATCCTATCCTATCCTCTATCCTATCCTATCCTCTATCCTATCCTATCCTCTATCCTGTCCTATCCTTTATCCTATCATATCCTCTATCCTATCCTATCCTCTATCCTATACTATCATCTACCTTATCCTATCCTCTATCCTATCCAATTACCTATACTATCCTCTATTATATCCTTTCCTCTATCCTATCCTATCCTCTATCCTATCCTCTATCCTATCCTCTATCCTATCCTATCCTCTATCCTATCCTATCCTCAATTCTATCCTATCCTCTATCATATACTATCCTCTATCCTATCCTATCCTCTATCCTATCCTATCCTCTATCTTATCCTATCCTCTATCCTCTATCCTATCCTATCCTCTATCCTATCCTATCCTCTATCCTATCCTCTATCCTATCCTATCCTCTATCCTATCCTATCCCCTATCCTGTCCTATCCTCTATCCTATCCTATCCTCTATCCTATCCTATCCTCTATCCTATCCTATCCTCTATCCTATCCTATCCTCTATCCAATCCTATCCTCTATCCTATCCTCTATCCTATCCTATCCTCTATCCTATCCTATCCTCTATCCTATCCTATCCTCTATCCTATCCTATCCTTTATCCTATCCTAACCTCTATCCTATCCTATCCTCTATCCTATCCTATCCTATATCCTATCCTATCCTATATCCTATCCTATCCTCTATCCTATCCTATCCTCTATCCTATCCTATCCTCTATCCTAACCTATCCTCGATCCTATCCTTTCCTCAATCCTATTATATCCTCTATCCTATCCTATCCCCTATTCTATCCTATCCTCTACCCTATCCTATCCTCTATCCTATCCTATCCTTTATCCTATCCTATCCTCTATCCTATCCTATCCTCTATCCTATCCTATCCTCTATCCTATCCTATCCTCTATCCTATCCTATCCTCTATCCTATCCTATCCTCTATCCTATCCTTTCCTCAATCCTATTATATCCTCTATCCTATCCTATCCCCTATTCTATCCTATCCTCTACCCTATCCTATCCTCTATCCTATCCTATCCTCTATCCTATCCTATCCTCTATCCTATCCTATCCTCTATCCTATCCTATCCTCTATCCTATTATATCCTCTATCCTATCCTATCCTCTATCCTATTATATCCTCTATCCTATCCTATCCTCTACCTTATCCTATACTCTATCCTATCCAATTACCTATCCTATCCTCTATCCTATCCTATCCACTATCCTATCCTATCCTCTATCCTATCCTATCCCCTATCCTATCCTCTATCCTATCCTATCTTCTATCCTATCCTATCCTCTATCCTATCCTATCCTCTATCCTATCCTATCCCCTATCCTATCCTATAATCTATCCTATCCTATCCTATCCTCTATCCTATCCTATCCTCTATCCTACTCTATCCTCTATCCTATCCTATCCTCTATCCTATCCTATCCTCTATCCTCTCCTTTCCTCAATCCTATTATATCCTCTATCCTATCCTATCCTCTATCCTATCCTATCCTCTATCCTATCCTATCCTCTGTCCTATCCTATCCTCTATCCTAACCTATCCTCTATCCTATCCTATCCTCTATCCTATCCTATCCTCTATCCTATCCTATCCGCTATCCTATCCTATCTTCTATCCGATCCTCTATCCTATCCTATCGTCTATCCTATCCTATCCTCTATCCTCTATCCTATCCTATCCTCTATCCTATCCTATCCTCTATCCTATCCTTTCCTCAATCCTATTATATCCTCTATCCTATCCTATCCTCTATCCTATCCTATCCTCTATCCTATCCTATCCTCTATCCTATCCTATCCTCTATCCTTTCCTATCCTCTATCCTAACCTATCCTCTATCCTATCCTATCCTCTATCCTATCCTATCCTCTATACTATCCTATCCTCTATCCTATCCTATCCTCTATCCTCTATCCTCTATCCTATCCTATCCTCTATCCTATCCTCTATCCTATCCTCTATCCTATCCTATCCTCTATCCTATCCTATCCTCTATTCTATCCTCTATCCTATCCTCTATCCAATCCTATCCTCTATCCTATCCTATCCTCTATCCTATCCTATCCTCTATCCTAACCTATCCTCTATCCTATCCTATCCTCTATCCTATCCTATCCTCTATCCTATCCTATCCTCTATCCTCTATCCTCTATCCTCTATCCTCTATCCTCTATCCTCTATCCTATCCTATCCTCTATCCTATCCTATCCTCTATCCTCTTCTATCCTCTATTCTATCCTCTATCCAATCCTATCCTCTATCCTATCCTATCCTCTATCCTATCCTATCCTCTATCCTATCCTATCCACTATCATATCCTATCCTCTATCCTATCCTATCCTCTATCCTATCCTTTCCTCAATCCTATTATATCCTCTATCCTATCCTATCCTCTATTATATCCTTTCCTCTATCCGATCCTATCCTCTATCCTATTCTATCCTCTATCCTATCCTATCCTCTATCCCATCCTATCCTCTATCCTATCCTATCCTCTATAGTATCCTATCCTCTATCCTATCCTCTATCCTATCCTATCCTCTATCCTATCCTATCCTCTATCCTATCCTATCCTCTATCCTATCCTCTATCCTATCCTATCCTCTATCCTATCCTATCCTATATCCTATCCTATCCTCTATACTATCCTATCCTCTATCCTATCCTATCCTCTATCCTATCCTATCCTCTATCCTATCCTTTCCTCAATCCTATTATATCCTCTATCCTATCCTATCCCCTATTCTATCCTATCCTCTACCCTATCCTATCCTCTATCCTATCCTATCCTCTATCCTATCCTATCCTCTATCCTATCCTTTCCTCAATCCTATCCTATCCTCTATCCTATCCTATCCGCTATCCTATCCTATCTTCTATCCGATCCTCTATCCTATCCTATCCTCTATCCTATCCTATCCTCTATCCTCTATCCTCTATCCTCTATCCTATCCTATCCTCTATCCTATCCTATCCTCTATCCTATCCTTTCCTCAATCCTATTATATCCTCTATCCTATCCTATCCTCTATCCTATCCTATCCTCTATCCTATCCTATCCTCTATCCTATCCTATCCTCTATCCTAACCTATCCTCTATCCTATCCTATCCTCTATCCTATCCTATCCTCTATCCTATCCTATCCTCTATCCTATCCTATCCTCTATCCTCTATCCTCTATCCTATCCTATCCTCTATCCTATCCTATCCTCTATCCTATCCTCTATCCTATCCTCTATCCTATCCTATCCTCTATCCTATCCTATCCTCTATTCTATCCTCTATCCTATCCTCTATCCAATCCTATCCTCTATCCTATCCTATCCTCTATCCTATCCTATCCTCTATCCTAACCTATCCTCTATCCTATCCTATCCTCTATCCTATCCTATCCTCTATCCTATCCTCTATCCTCTATCCTCTATCCTCTATCCTCTATCCTATCCTATCCTCTATCCTATCCTATCCTCTATCCTATTCTATCCTCTATTCTATCCTCTATCCTATCCTCTATCCAATCCTATCCTCTATCCTATCCTATCCTCTATCCTATCCTATCCTCTATCCTATCCTATCCTCTATCCTATCCTATCCTCTATCCTATCCTATCCTCTATCCTATCCTTTCCTCAATCCTATTATATCCTCTATCCTATCCTATCCTCTATTATATCCTTTCCTCTATCCTATCCTATCCTCTATCCGATCCTCTATCGTATCCTATCCTCTATCCTATAGTCTATCCTATCCTCTATCCTATCCTATCCTCTATCCTATCCTATCCTCTATCCTATCCTATCCTCTATCCTATCCTATCCTCTATCCTATCCTATCCTCTATCCTGTCCTATCCTTTATCCTATCATATCCTCTATCCTATCCTATCCTCTATCCTATACTATCATCTACCTTATCCTATCCTCTATCCTATCCAATTACCTATACTATCCTCTATTATATCCTTTCCTCTATCCTATCCTATCCTCTATCCTATCCTCTATCCTATCCTCTATCCTATCCTATCCTCTATCCTATCCTATCCTCAATTCTATCCTATCCTCTATCATATACTATCCTCTATCCTATCCTATCCTCTATCCTATCCTATCCTCTATCTTATCCTATCCTCTATCCTCTATCCTATCCTATCCTCTATCCTATCCTATCCTCTATCCTATCCTCTATCCTATCCTATCCTCTATCCTATCCTATCCCCTATCCTGTCCTATCCTCTATCCTATCCTATCCTCTATCCTATCCTATCCTCTATCCTATCCTATCCTCTATCCTATCCTATCCTCTATCCTATCCTATCCTCTATCCTATCCTCTATCCTATCCTATCCTCTATCCTATCCTATCCTCTATCCTATCCTATCCTCTATCCTATCCTATCCTTTATCCTATCCTAACCTCTATCCTATCCTATCCTCTATCCTATCCTATCCTATATCCTATCCTATCCTATATCCTATCCTATCCTCTATCCTATCCTATCCTCTATCCTATCCTATCCTCTATCCTAACCTATCCTCGATCCTATCCTTTCCTCAATCCTATTATATCCTCTATCCTATCCTATCCCCTATTCTATCCTATCCTCTACCCTATCCTATCCTCTATCCTATCCTATCCTTTATCCTATCCTATCCTCTATCCTATCCTATCCTCTATCCTATCCTATCCTCTATCCTAACCTATCCTCTATCCTATCCTATCCTCTATCCTATCCTATCCTCTATCCTATCCTATCCTCTATTCTATCCTCTATCCTATCCTCTATCCAATCCTATCCTCTATCCTATCCTATCCTCTATCCTATCCTATCCTCTATCCTAACCTATCCTCTATCCTATCCTATCCTCTATCCTATCCTATCCTCTATCCTATCCTATCCTCTATCCTCTATCCTCTATCCTCTATCCTATCCTATCCTCTATCCTATCCTATCCTCTATCCTATTCTATCCTCTATTCTATCCTCTATCCTATCCTCTATCCAATCCTATCCTCTATCCTATCCTATCCTCTATCCTATCCTATCCTCTATCCTATCCTATCCTCTATCCTATCCTATCCTCTATCCTATCCTATCCTCTATCCTATCCTTTCCTCAATCCTATTATATCCTCTATCCTATCCTATCCTCTATTATATCCTTTCCTCTATCCTATCCTATCCTCTATCCGATCCTCTATCGTATCCTATCCTCTATCCTATAGTCTATCCTATCCTCTATCCTATCCTATCCTCTATCCTATCCTATCCTCTATCCTATCCTATCCTCTATCCTATCCTATCCTCTATCCTATCCTATCCTCTATCCTGTCCTATCCTTTATCCTATCATATCCTCTATCCTATCCTATCCTCTATCCTATACTATCATCTACCTTATCCTATCCTCTATCCTATCCAATTACCTATCCTATCCTCTATTATATCCTTTCCTCTATCCTATCCTATCCTCTATCCTATCCTCTATCCTATCCTCTATCCTATCCTATCCTCTATCCTATCCTATCCCCTATCCTGTCCTATCCTCTATCCTATCCTATCCTCTATCCTATCCTATCCTCTATCCTATCCTATCCTCTATCCTATCCTATCCTCTATCCTATCCTATCCTCTATCCTATCCTCTATCCTATCCGATCCTCTATCCTATCCTATCCTCTATCCTATCCTATCCTCTATCCTATCCTATCCTTTATCCTATCCTAACCTCTATCCTATCCTATCCTCTATCCTATCCTATCCTATATCCTATCCTATCCTATATCCTATCCTATCCTCTATCCTATCCTATCCTCTATCCTATCCTATCCTCTATCCTAACCTATCCTCTATCCTATCCTTTCCTCAATCCTATTATATCCTCTATCCTATCCTATCCCCTATTCTATCCTATCCTCTACCCTATCCTATCCTCTATCCTATCCTATCCTTTATCCTATCCTATCCTCTATCCTATCCTATCCTCTATCCTATCCTATCCTCTATCCTAACCTATCCTCTATCCTATCCTATCCTCTATCCTATCCTATCCTCTATCCTATACTATCCTCTATCCTATCCTATCCTATATCCTATCCTATCCTCTATCCTATCCTATCCTCTATCCTATCCTATCCTCTATCCTATCCTATCCTCTATCCTATCCTATCCTCTATCCTATCCTTTCCTCAATCCTATTATATCCTCTATCCTATCCTATCCTCTATCCTACTCTATCCTCTATCCTATCCTATCCTCTATCCTATCCTTTCCTCAATCCTATTATATCCTCTATCCTATCCTATCCTCTATCCTATCCTATCCTCTATCCTATCCTATCCTCTATCCTATCCTATCCTCTATCCTAACCTATCCTCTATCCTATCCTATCCTCTATCCTATCCTATCCTCTATCCTATACTATCCTCTATCCTATCCTATCCTCTATCCTCTATCCTCTATCCTATCCTATCCTCTATCCTATCCTATCCTCTATCCTATCCTCTATCCTATCCTATCCTCTATCCTATCCTATCCTCTATTCTATCCTCTATCCTATCCTATCCTCTATTCTATCCTCTATCCTATCCTATCCTCTATCCTATCCTATCCTCTATCCTATCCTATCTTTTCCTCTATCCTATCCTATCCTCCATCAGATCCTCTAACCTATCCTATCATCTATACTATCCTCTATCGTATCCTATCCTATCCTCTATCCTATCCTATCCTCTATCCGATCCTCCATCCTATCCTATCCCCTATCATATCCTATCCTCTATCCTATCCTCTATCCTATCCTCTATCATATCCAATCCTCTATCCTATCCTATCCTCTATCCTATCCTATCCTCTATCCTATCCTATCCTATCCTCTATCCGATCCTCTATCCTATCCTATCCTCTATTATATCCTATCCTCTATCCTATCCTCTATCCAATCCTATCCTCTATCCTATCCTATCCTCTATCCTATCCTCTATCCTATCCTATCCTATCCTCTATCCTATCCTATCCTCTATCAGATCCTCTAACCTATCCTATCATCTATACTATCCTCTATCGTATCCTATCCTATCCTCTATCCTATCCTATCCTCTATCCGATCCTCTATCCTATCCTATCCCCTATCCTATCCTATCCTATCCTCTATCCTATCCTCTATCCTATCCTCTATCCTATCCTCGATCCTATCCTATCCTCTATCCTATCCTCTATAATATCGTTTACTCTATCATATCCTATCCTCTATCCTATCCTATCCTCTATCCTATCCTCTATCCTATCCTATCCTCTATCCTATCCTATCCTCTATTCTATCCTCTATCCTATCCTATCCTCTATCCTATCCTATCCTCTATCCTATCCTATCCTCTATCCTATCCTATCTTTTCCTCTATCCTATCCTATCCTCCATCAGATCCTATAACCTATCCTATCATCTATACTATCCTCTATCGTATCCTATCCTATCCTCTATCCTATCCTATCCTCTATCCGATCCTCCATCCTATCCTATCCCCTATCATATCCTATCCTCTATCCTATCCTCTATCCTATCCTCTATCATATCCAATCCTCTATCCTATCCTATCCTCTATCCTATCCTATCCTCTATCCTATCCTATCCTATCCTCTATCCTATCCTATCCTCTATCCTAACCTATCCTCTATCCTATCCTATCCCCTATCCTATCCTATCCTCTATCCTATCCTATCCTCTATCCTATCCTATCCTCTATCCTATCCTATCATCTATCCTCTATCCTATCCTATCCTCTATCCTATCCTATCCTCTACCCTATCCTATCCTCTATCCGATCCTCTATCCTATCCTATCCTCTATCCGATCCTCTATCCTATCCTATCCTCTATTATATCCTATCCTCTATCCTATCCTATCCTCTATCCTATCCTATCCTCTATCCTATCCTATCCTCGATCCCATCCTATCCTCTATCCCATCCTATCCTCTATCCTAACCTATCCTCTATCCTATCCTATCCTATCCTCTATCCTATCCTATCCTCTATCCTATCCTATCCTCTATCCTATCCTAACCTCTATCCTCTATCCTATCCTATCCTCTATCCTATCCTATCCTCTATCCTATCCTATCCTCTATCCTATCCTATCCTCTATCCTATCCTATCCTCTATCCTATCCTATCCTCTATCCTATCCTCTATCCAATCCTATCCTCTATCCTATCCTATCCTCTATCCTATCCTCTATCCTATCCTATCCTATCCTCTATCCTATCCTATCCTCTATCAGATCCTCTAACCTATCCTATCCTCTATCCGATCCTCTATCCTATCCTATCCCCTATCCTATCCTATCCTATCCTCTATCCTATCCTCTATCCTATCCTCTATCCTATCCTCTATCCTATCTTCGATCCTATCCTATCCTCTATCCTATCCTCTATAATATCGTTTACTCTATCATATCCTATCCTCTATCCTATAATATCATCTATCCTATTCTATCCTCTATCCTATCCTCTATCATATCCAATCCTCTATCCTATCCTATCCTCTATCCTATCCTATCCTCTATCCTATCCTATCCTCTATCCTATCCTATCCTCTATCCTATCCTCTATCCTATCCTATCCTCTATCCTATCCTATCCTATCCTCTATCCTATCCTATCCTCTATCCTATCCTCTCCTCTATCACATCCTCTATCCTATCCTATCCTCTATCCTATCCTCTATCCTATCCTCTATCCTATCCTATCCGCTATCCTATCCTATCTTCTATCCGATCCTCTATCCTATCCTATTCTCTATCCTATCCTATCCTCTATCCTACTCTATCCTCTATCCTATCCTATCCTCTATCCTATCCTTTCCTCAATCCTATTATATCCTCTATCCTATCCTATCCTCTATCCTATCCTATCCTCTATCCTATCCTATCCTCTATCCTATCCTATCCTCTATCCTATCCTATCCTCTATCCTAACCTATCCTCTATCCTATCCTATCCTCTATCCTATCCTATCCTCTATCCTATACTATCCTCTATCCTATCCTATCCTCTATCCTCTATCCTCTATCCTATCCTATCCTCTATCCTATCCTATCCTCTATCCTATCCTCTATCCTATCCTATCCTCTATCCTATCCTATCCTCTATTCTATCCTCTATCCTATCCTATCCTCTATTCTATCCTCTATCCTATCCTATCCTCTATCTTATCCTATCCTCTATCCTATCCTATCTTTTCCTCTACCCTATCCTATCATCTATACTATCCTCTATCGTATCCTATCCTATCCTCTATCCTATCCTATCCTCTATCCGATCCTCCATCCTATCCTATCCCCTATCCTATCCTATCCTCTATCCTATCCTCTATCCTATCCTCTATCATATCCAATCCTCTATCCTATCCTATCCTCTATCCTATCCTATCCTCTATCCTATCCTATCCTATCCTCTATCCTATCCTATCCTCTATCCTAACCTATCCTCTATCCTATCCTATCCCCTATCCTATCCTATCCTCTATCCTATCCTATCCTCTATCCTATCCTATCCTCTATCCTATCCTATCATCAATCCTTTATCCTATCCTATCCTCTATCCTATCCTATCCTCTACCCTATCCTATCCTCTATCCGATCCTCTATCCTATCCTATCCTCTATCCGATCCTCTATCCTATCCTATCCTCTATTATATCCTATCCTCTATCCTATCCTATCCTCTATCCGATCCTCCATCCTATCCTATCCCCTATCCTATCCTATCCTCTATCCTATCCTCTATCATATCCAATCCTCTATCCTATCCTATCCTCTATCCTATCCTATCCTCTATCCTATCCTATCCTATCCTCTATCCTATCCTATCCTCTATCCTAACCTATCCTCTATCCTATCCTATCCTCTATCCTATCCTATCCTATCCTCTATCCTATCCTATCCTCTACCCTATCCTATCCTCTATCCGATCCTCTATCCTATCCTATCCTCTATCCGATCCTCTATCCTATCCTATCCTCTATCCTATCCTATCCTCGATCCCATCCTATCCTCTATCCCATCCTATCCTCTATCCTAACCTATCCTCTATCCTATCCTATCCTATCCTCTATCCTATCCTATCCTCTATCCTATCCTATCCTCTATCCTATCCTATCCTCTATCCTATCCTAACCTCTATCCTCTATCCTATCCTATCCTCTATCCTATCCTATCCTCTATCCTATCCTATCCTCTATCCTATCCTATCCTCTATCCTATCCTATCCTCTATCCTATCCTATCCTCTATCCTATCCTCTATCCAATCCTATCCTCTATCCTATCCTATCCTCTATCCTATCCTCTATCCTATCCTATCCTATCCTCTATCCTATCCTATCCTCTATCAGATCCTCTAACCTATCCTATCATCTATACTATCCTCTATCGTATCCTATCCTATCCTCTATCCTATCCTATCCTCTATCCGATCCTCTATCCTATCCTATCCCCTATCCTATCCTATCCTATCCTCTATCCTATCCTCTATCCTATCCTCTATCCTATCCTCGATCCTATCCTATCCTCTATCCTATCCTCTATAATATCGTTTACTCTATCATATCCTATCCTCTATCCTATAATATCATCTATCCTATTCTATCCTCTATCCTATCGTCTATCATATCCAATCCTCTATCCTATCCTATCCTCTATCCTATCCTATCCTCTATCCTATCCTATCCTCTATCCTATCCTCTATCCTATCCTATCCTCTATCCTATCCTATCCTATCCTCTATCCTATCCTATCCTCTATCCTATCCTATCCTCTATCAGATCCTCTAACCTATCCTATTATCTATACTATCCTCTATCGTATCCTATCCTATCCTCTATCCTATCCTATCCTCAATCCTATCCTATCCTCTATTATATCCTATCCTCTATCCTATCCTATCCTCTATCCTATCCTCTACCCTATCCTATCCTCTATAATATCGTTTACTCTATCATATCCTATCCTCTATCCTATAATATCATCTATCCTATTCTATCCTCTATCCTATCCTCTATCATATCCAATCCTCTAGCCTATCCTATCCTCTATCCTATCCTATCCTCTATCCGATCCTCTATCCTATCCTATCCCCTATCCTATCCTATCCTATCCTCTATCCTATCCTCTATCCTATCCTCTATCCTATCCTCGATCCTATCCTATCCTCTATCCTATCCTCTATAATATCGTTTACTCTATCATATCCTATCCTCTATCCTATAATATCATCTATCCTATTCTATACTCTATCCTATCCTATCCTCTATCCTATCCTTTCCTCAATCCTATTATATCCTCTATCCTATCCTATCCTCTATCCTATCCTATCCTCTATCCTATCCTATCCTCTATCCTATCCTATCCTCTATCCTAACCTATCCTCTATCCTATACTATCCTCTATCCTATCCTATCCTCTATCCTATACTATCCTCTATCCTATCCTATCCTCTATCCTCTATCCTCTATCCTATCCTATCCTCTATCCTATCCTATCCTCTATCCTATCCTATCCTCTATCCTATCCTCTATCCTATCCTATCCTCTATCCTATCCTATCCTCTATTCTATCCTCTATCCTATCCTATCCTCTATTCTATCCTCTATCCTATCCTATCCTCTATCCTATCCTATCCTCTATCCTATCCTATCTTTTCCTCTATCCTATCCTATCCTCCATCAGATCCTCTAACCTATCCTATCATCTATACTATCCTCTATCGTATCCTATCCTATCCTCTATCCTATCCTATCCTCTATCCGATCCTCCATCCTATCCTATCCCCTATCCTATCCTATCCTCTATCCTATCCTCTATCATATCCAATCCTCTATCCTATCCTATCCTCTATCCTATCCTATCCTCTATCCTATCCTATCCTATCCTCTATCCTATCCTATCCTCTATCCTAACCTATCCTCTATCCTATCCTATCCTCTATCCTATCCTATCCTATCCTCTATCCTATCCTATCCTCTACCCTATCCTATCCTCTATCCGATCCTCTATCCTATCCTATCCTCTATCCGATCCTCTATCCTATCCTATCCTCTATTATATCCTATCCTCTATCCTATCCTATCCTCTATCCTATCCTATCCTCTATCCTATCCTATCCTCGATCCCATCCTATCCTCTATCCCATCCTATCCTCTATCCTAACCTATCCTCTATCCTATCCTATCCTCTATCCTATCCTATCCTCTATCCTATCCTATCCTCTATCCTATCCTATCCTCTATCCTATCCTATCCTCTATCCTATCCTCTATCCAATCCTATCCTCTATCCTATCCTATCCTCTATCCTATCCTCTATCCTATCCTATCCTATCCTCTATCCTATCCTATCCTCTATCAGATCCTCTAACCTATCCTATCATCTATACTATCCTCTATCGTATCCTATCCTATCCTCTATCCTATCCTATCCTCTATCCGATCCTCTATCCTATCCTATCCCCTATCCTATCCTATCCTATCCTCTATCCTATCCTCTATCCTATCCTCTATCCTATCCTCTATCCTATCCTCTATCCTATCTTCGATCCTATCCTATCCTCTATCCTATCCTCTATAATATCGTTTACTCTATCATATCCTATCCTCTATCCTATAATATCATCTATCCTATTCTATCCTCTATCCTATCCTCTATCATATCCAATCCTCTATCCTATCCTATCCTCTATCCTATCCTATCCTCTATCCTATCCTATCCTCTATCCTATCCTATCCTCTATCCTATCCTATCCTCTATCCTATCCTCTATCCTATCCTATCCTCTATCCTATCCTATCCTATCCTCTATCCTATCCTATCCTCTATCCTATCCTCTCCTCTATCACATCCTCTATCCTATCCTCTATCCTATCCTCTATCCTATCCTATCCGCTATCCTATCCTATCTTCTATCCGATCCTCTATCCTATCCTATTCTCTATCCTATCCTATCCTCTATCCTACTCTATCCTCTATCCTATCCTATCCTCTATCCTATCCTTTCCTCAATCCTATTATATCCTCTATCCTATCCTATCCTCTATCCTATCCTATCCTCTATCCTATCCTATCCTCTATCCTATCCTATCCTCTATCCTAACCTATCCTCTATCCTATCCTATCCTCTATCCTATCCTATCCTCTATCCTATACTATCCTCTATCCTATCCTATCCTCTATCCTCTATCCTCTATCCTCTATCCTATCCTCTATCCTATCCTATCCTCTATCCTATCCTCTATCCTATCCTATCCTCTATCCTATCCTATCCTCTATTCTATCCTCTATCCTATCCTATCCTCTATTCTATCCTCTATCCTATCCTATCCTCTATCCTATCCTATCCTCTATCCTATCCTATCTTTTCCTCTATCCTATCCTATCATCTATACTATCCTCTATCGTATCCTATCCTATCCTCTATCCTATCCTATCCTCTATCCGATCCTCCATCCTATCCTATCCCCTATCCTATCCTATCCTCTATCCTATCCTCTATCCTATCCTCTATCCTATCCTATCCTCTATCCTAACCTATCCTCTATCCTATCCTATCCCCTATCCTATCCTATCCTATCCTCTATCCTATCCTATCCTCTATCCTAACCTATCCTCTATCCTATCCTATCCCCTATCCTATCCTATCCTCTATCCTATCCTATCCTCTATCCTATCCTATCCTCTATCCTATCCTATCATCTATCCTCTATCCTATCCTATCCTCTATCCTATCCTATCCTCTACCCTATCCTATCCTCTATCCGATCCTCTATCCTATCCTATCCTCTATCCGATCCTCTATCCTATCCTATCCTCTATTATATCCTATCCTCTATCCTATCCTATCCTCTATCCTATCCTATCCTCTATCCTATACTATCCTCTATCCTATCCTATCCTCTATCCTCTATCCTCTATCCTATCCTATCCTCTATCCTATCCTATCCTCTATCCTATCCTCTATCCTATCCTATCCTCTATTCTATCCTCTATCCTATCCTATCCTCTATTCTATCCTCTATCCTATCCTATCCTCTATCCTATCCTATCCTCTATCCTATCCTATCTTTTCCTCTATCCTATCCTATCCTCCATCAGATCCTCTAACCTATCCTATCGTCTATACTATCCTCTATCGTATCCTATCCTATCCTCTATCCTATCCTATCCTCTATCCGATCCTCCATCCTATCCTATCCCCTATCCTATCCTATCCTCTATCCTATCCTCTATCATATCCAATCCTCTATCCTATCCTATCCTCTATCGTATCCTATCCTCTATCCTATCCTATCCTATCTTCTATCCTATCCTATCCTCTATCCTAACCTATCCTCTATCCTATCCTATCCCCTATCCTATCCTATCCTCTATCCTATCCTATCCTCTATCCTATCCTATCATCTATCCTCTATCCTATCCTATCCTCTATCCTATCCTATCCTCTACCCTATCCTATCCTCTATCCGATCCTCTATCCTATCCTATCCTCTATCCGATCCTCTATCCTATCCTATCCTCTATTATATCCTATCCTCTATCCTATCCTATCCTCTATCCTATCCTATCCTCTATCCTATCCTATCCTCGATCCCATCCTATCCTCTATCCCATCCTATCCTCTATCCTAACCTATCCTCTATCCTATCCTATCCTCTATCCTATCCTATCCTCTATCCTATCCTATCCTCTATCCTATCCTATCCTCTATCCTATCCTATCCTCTATCCTATCCTCTATCCAATCCTATCCTCTATCCTATCCTATCCTCTATCCTATCCTCTATCCTATCCTATCCTATTCTCTATCCTATCCTATCCTCTATCAGATCCTCTAACCTATCCTATCATCTATACTATCCTCTATCGTATCCTATCCTATCCTCTATCCTATCCTATCCTCTATCCGATCCTCTATCCTATCCTATCCCCTATCCTATCCTATCCTATCCTCTATCCTATCCTCTATCCTATCCTCTATCCTATCCTCTATCCTATCTTCGATCCTATCCTATCCTCTATCCTATCCTCTATAATATCGTTTACTCTATCATATCCTATCCTCTATCCTATAATATCATCTATCCTATTCTATCCTCTATCCTATCCTCTATCATATCCAATCCTCTATCCTCTCCTATCCTCTATCCTATCCTATCCTCTATCCTATCCTATCCTCTATCCTATCCTCTATCCTATCCTATCCTCTATCCTATCCTATCCTATCCTCTATCCTATCCTATCCTCTATCCTATCCTCTCCTCTATCACATCCTCTATCCTATCCTATCCTCTATCCTATCCTCTATCCTATCCTATCCGCTATCCTATCCTATCTTCTATCCGATCCTCTATCCTATCCTATCCTCTATCCTATCCTATCCTCTATCCTACTCTATCCTCTATCCTATCCTATCCTCTATCCTATCCTTTCCTCAATCCTATTATATCCTCTATCCTATCCTATCCTCTATCCTATCCTATCCTCTATCCTATCCTATCCTCTATCCTATCCTATCCTCTATCCTAACCTATCCTCTATCCTATCCTATCCTCTATCCTATCCTATCCTCTATCCTATACTATCCTCTATCCTATCCTATCCTCTATCCTCTATCCTCTATCCTATCCTATCCTCTATCCTATCCTATCCTCTATCCTATCCTCTATCCTATCCTATCCTCTATCCTATCCTATCCTCTATTCTATCCTCTATCCTATCCTATCCTCTATTCTATCCTCTATCCTATCCTATCCTCTATCCTATCCTATCCTCTATCCTATCCTATCTTTTCCTCTATCCTATCCTATCATCTATACTATCCTCTATCGTATCCTATCCTATCCTCTATCCTATCCTATCCTCTATCCGATCCTCCATCCTATCCTATCCCCTATCCTATCCTATCCTCTATCCTATCCTCTATCCTATCCTCTATCATATCCAATCCTCTATCCTATCCTATCCTCTATCCTATCCTATCTTCTATCCTATCCTATCCTATCCTCTATCCTATCCTATCCTCTATCCTAACCTATCCTCTATCCTATCCTATCCCCTATCCTATCCTATCCTCTATCCTATCCTATCCTCTATCCTATCCTATCCTCTATCCTATCCTATCATCTATCCTCTATCCTATCCTATCCTCTATCCTATCCTATCCTCTACCCTATCCTATCCTCTATCCGATCCTCTATCCTATCCTATCCTCTATCCTATCCTATCCTCTATCCTATCCTATCCTCTATCCTATCCTAACCTCTATCCTCTATCCTATCCTATCCTCTATCCTATCCTATCCTCTATCCTATCCTCTATCCTATCCTATCCTCTATCCTATCCTATCCTCTATCCTATCCTATCCTCTACCCTATCCTATCCTCTATCCGATCCTCTATCCTATCCTATCCTCTATCCGATCCTCTATCCTATCCTATCCTCTATTATATCCTATCCTCTATCCTATCCTATCCTCTATCCTATCCTATCCTCTATCCTATACTATCCTCTATCCTATCCTATCCTCTATCCTCTATCCTCTATCCTATCCTATCCTCTATCCTATCCTATCCTCTATCCTATCCTCTATCCTATCCTATCCTCTATTCTATCCTCTATCCTATCCTATCCTCTATTCTATCCTCTATCCTATCCTATCCTCTATCCTATCCTATCCTCTATCCTATCCTATCTTTTCCTCTATCCTATCCTATCCTCCATCAGATCCTCTAACCTATCCTATCGTCTATACTATCCTCTATCGTATCCTATCCTATCCTCTATCCTATCCTATCCTCTATCCGATCCTCCATCCTATCCTATCCCCTATCCTATCCTATCCTCTATCCTATCCTCTATCATATCCAATCCTCTATCCTATCCTATCCTCTATCGTATCCTATCCTCTATCCTATCCTATCCTATCTTCTATCCTATCCTATCCTCTATCCTAACCTATCCTCTATCCTATCCTATCCCCTATCCTATCCTATCCTCTATCCTATCCTATCCTCTATCCTATCCTATCATCTATCCTCTATCCTATCCTATCCTCTATCCTATCCTATCCTCTACCCTATCCTATCCTCTATCCGATCCTCTATCCTATCCTATCCTCTATCCGATCCTCTATCCTATCCTATCCTCTATTATATCCTATCCTCTATCCTATCCTATCCTCTATCCTATCCTATCCTCTATCCTATCCTATCCTCGATCCCATCCTATCCTCTATCCCATCCTATCCTCTATCCTAACCTATCCTCTATCCTATCCTATCCTCTATCCTATCCTATCCTCTATCCTATCCTATCCTCTATCCTATCCTATCCTCTATCCTATCCTATCCTCTATCCTATCCTCTATCCAATCCTATCCTCTATCCTATCCTATCCTCTATCCTATCCTCTATCCTATCCTATCCTATCCTCTATCCTATCCTATCCTCTATCAGATCCTCTAACCTATCCTATCATCTATACTATCCTCTATCGTATCCTATCCTATCCTCTATCCTATCCTATCCTCTATCCGATCCTCTATCCTATCCTATCCCCTATCCTATCCTATCCTATCCTCTATCCTATCCTCTATCCTATCCTCTATCCTATCCTCTATCCTATCTTCGATCCTATCCTATCCTCTATCCTATCCTCTATAATATCGTTTACTCTATCATATCCTATCCTCTATCCTATAATATCATCTATCCTATTCTATCCTCTATCCTATCCTCTATCATATCCAATCCTCTATCCTATCCTATCCTCTATCCTATCCTATCCTCTATCCTATCCTATCCTCTATCCTATCCTCTATCCTATCCTATCCTCTATCCTATCCTATCCTATCCTCTATCCTATCCTATCCTCTATCCTATCCTCTCCTCTATCACATCCTCTATCCTATCCTATCCTCTATCCTATCCTCTATCCTATCCTATCCGCTATCCTATCCTATCTTCTATCCGATCCTCTATCCTATCCTATCCTCTATCCTATCCTATCCTCTATCCTACTCTATCCTCTATCCTATCCTATCCTCTATCCTATCCTTTCCTCAATCCTATTATATCCTCTATCCTATCCTATCCTCTATCCTATCCTATCCTCTATCCTATCCTATCCTCTATCCTATCCTATCCTCTATCCTAACCTATCCTCTATCCTATCCTATCCTCTATCCTATCCTATCCTCTATCCTATACTATCCTCTATCCTATCCTATCCTCTATCCTCTATCCTCTATCCTATCCTATCCTCTATCCTATCCTATCCTCTATCCTATCCTCTATCCTATCCTATCCTCTATCCTATCCTATCCTCTATTCTATCCTCTATCCTATCCTATCCTCTATTCTATCCTCTATCCTATCCTATCCTCTATCCTATCCTATCCTCTATCCTATCCTATCTTTTCCTCTATCCTATCCTATCATCTATACTATCCTCTATCGTATCCTATCCTATCCTCTATCCTATCCTATCCTCTATCCGATCCTCCATCCTATCCTATCCCCTATCCTATCCTATCCTCTATCCTATCCTCTATCCTATCCTCTATCATATCCAATCCTCTATCCTATCCTATCCTCTATCCTATCCTATCCTCTATCCTATCCTATCCTATCCTCTATCCTATCCTATCCTCTATCCTAACCTATCCTCTATCCTATCCTATCCCCTATCCTATCCTATCCTCTATCCTATCCTATCCTCTATCCTATCATCTATCCTCTATCCTATCCTATCATCTATCCTCTATCCTATCCTATCCTCTATCCTATCCTATCCTCTACCCTATCCTATCCTCTATCCGATCCTCTATCCTATCCTATCCTCTATCCTATCCTATCCTCTATCCTATCCTATCCTCTATCCTATCCTAACCTCTATCCTCTATCCTATCCTATCCTCTATCCTATCCTATCCTCTATCCTATCCTATCCTCTATCCTATCCTATCCTCTATCCTATCCTATCCTCTATCCTATCCTATCCTCTATCCTATCCTATCCTCTATCCTATCCTATCCTCTATCCTATCCTATCCTCTATCCTATCCTATCCTCTATCCTATCCTATCCTCTATCCAATCCTCTATCCAATCCTATCCTCTATCCTATCCTATCCTCTATCCTATCCTCTATCCTATCCTATCCTATCCTCTATCCTATCCTATCCTCTATCAGATCCTCTAACCTATCCTATCATCTATACTATCCTCTATCGTATCCTATCCTATCCTCTATCCTATCCTATCCTCTATCCGATCCTCTATCCTATCCTATCCCCTATCCTATCCTATCCTCTATCCTATCCTCTATCCTATCCTCTATCCTATCCTCGATCCTATCCTATCCTCTATCCTATCCTCTATAATATCGTTTACTCTATCATATCCTATCCTCTATCCTATAATATCATCTATCCTATTCTATCCTCTATCCTATCCTCTATCATATCCAATCCTCTATCCTATCCTATCCTCTATCCTATCCTATCCTCTATCCTATCCTATCCTCTATCCTATCCTATCCTCTATTATATCCTATCCTCTATCCTATCCTATCCTCTATCCTATCCTATCCTGTATCCTATCCTATCCTCTATCCTATCCTCTACCCTATCCTATCCTCTATAATATCGTTTACTCTATCATATCCTATCCTCTATCCTATAATATCATCTATCCTATTCTATCCTCTATCCTATCCTCTATCATATCCAATCCTCTAGCCTATCCTATCCTCTATCCTATCCTATCCTCTATCCGATCCTCTATCCTATCCTATCCCCTATCCTATCCTATCCTATCCTCTATCCTATCCTCTATCCTATCCTCTATCCTATCCTCTATCCTATCCTCTATCCTATCCTCTATCCTATCCTCGATCCTATCCTATCCTCTATAATATCCTCTATAATATCGTTTACTCTATCATATCCTATCCTCTATCCTATAATATCATCTATCCTATTCTTATCCTCTATCCTATCCTCTATCATATCCAATCCTCTATCCTATCCTATCCGCTATCCTATCCTATCCTCTATCCTATCCTATCCTCTATCCTATCCTATCCTCTATCCTATCCTCTATCCTATCCTATCCTCTATCCTATCCTATCCTATCCTCTATCCTATCCTATCCTCTATTATATCCTATCCTCTATCCTATCCTATCCTCTATCCTATCCTATCCTGTATCCTATCCTATCCTCTATCCTATCCTCTATCCTATCCTATCCTCTATCCTATCCTATCCTATCCTCTATCCTATCCTATCCTCTATCCTATCCTATCCTCTATCAGATCCTCTAACCTATCCTATCATCTATACTATCCTCTATCGTATCCTATCCTATCCTCTATCCTATCCTATCCTCTATCCGATCCTCTATCCTATCCTATCCCCTATCCTATCCTATCCTATCCTCTATCCTATCCTCTATCCTATCCTCTATCCTATCCTCTATCCTATCCTCTATCCTATCCTCGATCCTATCCTATCCTCTATCCTATCCTCTATAATATCGTTTACTCTATCATATCCTATCCTCTATCCTATAATATCATCTATCCTATTCTATCCTCTATCCTATCCTCTATCATATCCAATCCTCTATCCTATCCTATCCTCTATCCTATCCTATCCTCTATCCTATCCTATCCTCTATCCTATCCTCTATCCTATCCTATCCTCTATCCTATCCTATCCTCTATCCTATCCTATCCTCTATCAGATCCTCTAACCTATCCTATTATCTATACTATCCTCTATCGTATCCTATCCTATCCTCTATCCTATCCTATCCTCTATTATATCCTATCCTCTATCCTATCCTATCCTCTATCCTATCCTATGCTGTATCCTATCCTATCCTCTATCCTATCCTCTACCCTATCCTATCCTCTATAATATCGTTTACTCTATCATATCCTATCCTCTATCCTATAATATCATCTATCCTATTCTATCCTCTATCCTATCCTCTATCATATCCCATCCTCTAGCCTATCCTATCCTCTATCCTATCCTATCCTCTATCCGATCCTCTATCCTATCCTATCCCCTATCCTATCCTATCCTATCCTCTATCCTATCCTCTATCCTATCCTCTATCCTATCCTCGATCCTATCCTATCCTCTATCCTATCCTCTATAATATCGTTTACTCTATCATATCCTATCCTCTATCCTATAATATCATCTATCCTATTCTATCCTCTATCCTATCCTCTATCATATCCAATCCTCTATCCTATCCTATCCTCTATCCTATCCTATCCTCTATCCTATCCTATCCTCTATCCTATCCTATCCTCTATCCTATCCTATCCTCTATCCTATCCTCTATCCTATCCTATCCTCTATCCTATCCTATCCTATCCTCTATCCTATCCTATCCTCTATCCTATCCTATCCTCTATCAGATCCTCTAACCTATCCTATTATCTATACTATCCTCTATCGTATCCTATCCTATCCTCTATCCTATCCTATCCTCTATTATATCCTATCCTCTATCCTATCCTATCCTCTATCCTATCCTATCCTGTATCCTATCCTATCCTCTATCCTATCCTCTACCCTATCCTATCCTCTATAATATCGTTTACTCTATCATATCCTATCCTCTATCCTATAATATCATCTATCCTTTTCTATCCTCTATCCTATCCTCTATCATATCCAATCCTCTAGCCTATCCTATCCTCTATCCTATCCTATCCTCTATCCTATCCTATCCTCGATCCTATCCTATCCTCTATCCTATCCTATCCTCTATCCTATCCTCTATCCTATCCTATCCTCTATCCTATCCTATCCCCTATCCTATCCTATCCTATCCTCTATCCTATCCTATCCTCTATCCTATCCTATCCTCTATCAGATCCTCTAACCTATCCTATTATCTATACTATCCTCTATCGTATCCTATCCTATCCTCTATCCTATCCTATCCTCTATTATATCCTATCCTCTATCCTATCCTATCCTCTATCCTATCCTATCCTGTATCCTATCCTATCCTCTATCCTATCCTCTACCCTATCCTATCCTCTATAATATCGTTTACTCTATCATATCCTATCCTCTATCCTATAATATCATCTATCCTTTTCTATCCTCTATCCTATCCTCTATCATATCCAATCCTCTAGCCTATCCTATCCTCTATCCTATCCTATCCTCTATCCTATCCTATCCTCGATCCCATCCTATCCTCTATCCCATCCTATCCTCTATCCTAACCTATCCTCTATCCTATCCTATCCTCTATCCTATCCTATCCTATCCTCTATCCTATCCTATCCTCTATCCTATCCTATCCTCTATCCTATCCTATCCTCTATCCTATCATATCCTCTATCCTATCCTATCCTCTATCCTATCCTATCCTCTATCCTCTATCCTATCCTATCCTCTATCCTATCCTATCCTCTATCCTATCCTATCCTCTATCCTATCCTCTATCCTATCCTCTATCCTATCCTCTATCCAATCCTATCCTCTATCCTATCCTATCCTCTATCCTATCCTATCCTCTATCCTATCCTATCCTATCCTCTATCCTATCCTATCCTCTATCCTCTATCCTATCCTATCCTCTATCCTATCCTATCCTCTATCCTATCCTCTATCCTATCCTCTATCCTATCCTCTATCCAATCCTATCCTCTATCCTATCCTATCCTCTATCCTATCCTATCCTCTATCCTATCCTATCCTCTATCCTATCCTATCCTATCCTCTATCCTATCCTATCCTCTATCAGATCCTCTAACCTATCCTATCATCTATACTATCCTCTATCGTATCCTATCCTATCCTCTATCCTATCCTATCCTCTATCCGATCCTCTATCCTATCCTATCCCCTATCTTTTCCTATCCTCTATCCTATCCTCTATCCTATCCTCTATCCTATCCTCTATCCTATCCTCGATCCTATCCTATCCTCTATCCTATCCTCTATAATATCGTTTACTCTATCATATAATATCATCTATCCTATTCTATCCTCTATCCTATCCTCTATCATATCCAATCCTCTATCCTATCCTATCCTCTATCCTATCCTATCCTCTATCCTATCCTATCCTCTATCCTATCCTATCCTCTATCCTATCCTCTATCCTATCCTATCCTCTATCCTATCCTATCCTCTATCCTATCCTATCCTATCCTCTATCCTATCCTATCCTCTATCCTATCCTATCATCTATCAGATCCTCTAACCTATCCTATTATCTATACTATCCTCTATCGTATCCTATCCTATCCTCTATCCTATCCTATCCTCTATCCTATCCTATCCTCTATTATATCCTATCCTCTATCCTATCCTATCCTCTATCCTATCCTATCCTGTATCCTATCCTATCCTCTATCCTATCATATCCTCTATCCTATCCTATCCTCTATCCTATCCTATCCTCTATCCTCTATCCTATCCTATCCTCTATCCTATCCTATCCTCTATCCTATCCTATCCTCTATCCTATCCTCTATCCTATCCTCTATCCAATCCTATCCTCTATCCTATCCTATCCTCTATCCTATCCTATCCTCTATCCTATCCTATCCTATCCTCTATCCTATCCTATCCTCTATCCTCTATCCTATCCTATCCTCTATCCTATCCTATCCTATCCTATCCTCTATCCTATCCTATCCTCTATCCTCTATCCTATCCTATCCTCTATCCTATCCTATCCTCTATCCTATCCTATCCTCTATCCTATCCTATCCTCTATCCTATCCTATCCTCTATCCTATCCTCTATCCAATCCTATCCTCTATCCTATCCTATCCTCTATCCTATCCTATCCTCTATCCTATCCTATCCTCTATCAGATCCTCTAACCTATCCTATCATCTATACTATCCTCTATCGTATCCTATCCTATCCTCTATCCTATCCTATCCTCTATCCGATCCTCTATCCTATCCTATCCCCTATCCTATCCTATCCTCTATCCTATCCTCTATCCTATCCTCTATCCTATCCTCTATCCTATCCTCGATCCTATCCTATCCTCTATCCTATCCTCTATAATATCGTTTACTCTATCATATAATATCATCTATCCTATTCTATCCTCTATCCTATCCTCTATCATATCCAATCCTCTATCCTATCCTATCCTCTATCCTATCCTATCCTCTATCCTATCCTATCCTCTATCCTATCCTATCCTATCCTCTATCCTATCCTATCCTCTATCCTATCCTATCCTCTATTATATCCTATCCTCTATCCTTTCCTATCCTCTATCCTATCCTATCCTCTATCCTATCCTATCCTCTATCCCATCCTATCCTCTATCCCATCCTATCCTCTATCCTATCCTATCCTCTATCCTATCCTATCCTCTATCCTATCCTATCCTCTATCCTATCCTATCCTTTATCCTACCCTATCCTCTATCCTATCCTATCCTCTATCCTATCCTCTATCCTATCCTATCCTCTATCCTATCCTATCCTCTATCCTATTATATCCTCTATCCTATCCTATCCTCTATCCTATTATATCCTCTATCCTATCCTATCCTCTACCTTATCCTATACTCTATCCTATCCAATTACCTATCCTATCCTCTATCCTATCCTATCCACTATCCTATCCTATCCTCTATCCTATCCTATCCTCTATCCTATCCTATCCCCTATCCTATCCTCTATCCTATCCTATCTTCTATCCTATCCTATCCTCTATCCTATCCTATCCTCTATCCTATCCTATCCTCTATCCTATCCTATAATCTATCCTATCCTATCCTCTATCCTATCCTATCCTCTATCCTATCCTCTATCCTATCCTATCCGCTATCCTATCCTATCTTCTATCCGATCCTCTATCCTATCCTATCCTCTATCCTATCCTATCCTCTATCCTACTCTATCCTCTATCCTATCCTATCCTCTATCCTATCCTTTCCTCAATCCTATTATATCCTCTATCCTATCCTATCCTCTATCCTATCCTATCCTCTATCCTATCCTATCCTCTATCCTATCCTATCCTCTATCCTAACCTATCCTCTATCCTATCCTATCCTCTATCCTATCCTATCCTCTATCCTATCCTATCCTCTATCCTATCCTATCCTCTATCCTCTATCCTCTATCCTATCCTATCCTCTATCCTATCCTATCCTCTATCCGATCCTCCATCCTATCCTATCCCCTATCCTATCCTATCCTCTATCCTATCCTCTATCCTATCCTCTATCATATCCAATCCTCTAGCCTATCCTATCCTCTATCCTATCCTATCCTCTATCCTATCCTATCCTATCCTCTATCCTATCCTATCCTCTATCCTAACCTATCCTCTATCCTATCCTATCCCCTATCCTATCCTATCCTCTATCCTATCCTATCCTCTATCCTATCCTATCCTCTATCCTATCCTATCCTCTATCCTATCCTATCATCTATCCTCTATCCTATCCTATCCTCTATCCTATCCTATCCTCTATCCTCTATCCTATCCTATCCTCTATCCTATCCTATCCTATCCTATCCTCTATCCTATCCTATCCTCTATCCTCTATCCTATCCTATCCTCTATCCTATCCTATCCTCTATCCTATCCTATCCTCTATCCTATCCTATCCTCTATCCTATCCTCTATCCAATCCTATCCTCTATCCTATCCTATCCTCTATCCTATCCTATCCTCTATCCTATCCTATCCTCTATCAGATCCTCTAACCTATCCTATCATCTATACTATCCTCTATCGTATCCTATCCTATCCTCTATCCTATCCTATCCTCTATCCGATCCTCTATCCTATCCTATCCCCTATCCTATCCTATCCTCTATCCTATCCTCTATCCTATCCTCTATCCTATCCTCTATCCTATCCTCGATCCTATCCTATCCTCTATCCTATCCTCTATAATATCGTTTACTCTATCATATAATATCATCTATCCTATTCTATCCTCTATCCTATCCTCTATCATATCCAATCCTCTATCCTATCCTATCCTCTATCCTATCCTATCCTCTATCCTATCCTATCCTCTATCCTATCCTATCCTATCCTCTATCCTATCCTATCCTCTATTATATCCTATCCTCTATCCTTTCCTATCCTCTATCCTATCCTATCCTCTATCCTATCCTATCCTCTATCCCATCCTATCCTCTATCCCATCCTATCCTCTATCCTATCCTATCCTCTATCCTATCCTATCCTCTATCCTATCCTATCCTCTATCCTATCCTATCCTTTATCCTACCCTATCCTCTATCCTATCCTATCCTCTATCCTATCCTCTATCCTATCCTCTATCCTATCCTATCCTCTATCCTATCCTATCCTCTATCCTATTATATCCTCTATCCTATCCTATCCTCTATCCTATTATATCCTCTATCCTATCCTATCCTCTACCTTATCCTATACTCTATCCTATCCAATTACCTATCCTATCCTCTATCCTATCCTATCCACTATCCTATCCTATCCTCTATCCTATCCTATCCACTATCCTATCCTATCCTCTATCCTATCCTATCCCCTATCCTATCCTCTATCCTATCCTATCTTCTATCCTATCCTATCCTCTATCCTATCCTATCCTCTATCCTATCCTATCCTCTATCCTATCCTATAATCTATCCTATCCTATCCTCTATCCTATCCTATCCTCTATCCTATCCTCTATCCTATCCTATCCGCTATCCTATCCTATCTTCTATCCGATCCTCTATCCTATCCTATCCTCTATCCTATCCTATCCTCTATCCTACTCTATCCTCTATCCTATCCTATCCTCTATCCTATCCTTTCCTCAATCCTATTATATCCTCTATCCTATCCTATCCTCTATCCTATCCTATCCTCTATCCTATCCTATCCTCTATCCTATCCTATCCTCTATCCTAACCTATCCTCTATCCTATCCTATCCTCTATCCTATCCTATCCTCTATCCTATCCTATCCTCTATCCTATCCTATCCTCTATCCTATCCTATCCTCTATCCTCTATCCTCTATCCTATCCTATCCTCTATCCTATCCTATCCTCTATCCTATCCTCTATCCTATCCTATCCTCTATCCTATCCTATCCTCTATTCTATCCTCTATCCTATCCTCTATCCTATCCTATCCTCTATCCTATCCTATCCTCTATCCTATCCTATCTTTTCCTCTATCCTATCCTATCCTCCATCAGATCCTCTAACCTATCCTATCATCTATACTATCCTCTATCGTATCCTATCCTATCCTCTATCCGATCCTCCATCCTATCCTATCCCCTATCCTATCCTATCCTCTATCCTATCCTCTATCCTATCCTCTATCATATCCAATCCTCTATCCTATCCTATCCTCTATCCTATCCTATCCTCTATCCTATCCTATCCTATCCTCTATCCTATCCTATCCTCTATCCTAACCTATCCTCTATCCTATCCTATCCCCTATCCTATCCTATCCTCTATCCTATCCTATCCTCTATCCTATCCTATCCTCTATCCTATCCTATCCTCTATCCTATCCTATCATCTATCCTCTATCCTATCCTATCCTCTATCCTATCCTATCCTCTACCCTATCCTATCCTCTATCCGATCCTCTATCCAATCCTATCCTCTATCCGATCCTCTATCCTATCCTATCCTCTATTATATGATATCCTCTATCCTATCCTATCCTCTATCCTATCCTATCCTCTATCCTATCCTATCCTCGATCCCATCCTATCCTCTATCCCATCCTATCCTCTATCCTAACCTATCCTCTATCCTATCCTATCCTCTATCCTATCCTATCCTCTATCCTATCCTATCCTCTATCCTATCCTCTATCCAATCCTATCCTCTATCCTATCCTATCCTCTATCCTATCCTCTATCCTATCCTATCCTATCCTCTATCCTATCCTATCCTCTATCAGATCCTCTAACCTATCCTATCATCTATACTATCCTCTATCGTATCCTATCCTATCCTCTATCCTATCCTATCCTCTATCCGATCCTCTATCCTATCCTATCCCCTATCCTATCCTATCCTATCCTATCCTCTATCCTATCCTCTATCCTATCCTCTATCCTATCCTCGATCCTATCCTATCCTCTATCCTATCCTCTATAATATCGTTTACTCTATCATATCCTATCCTCTATCCTATAATATCATCTATCCTATTCTATCCTCTATCCTATCCTCTATCATATCCAATCCTCTATCCTATCCTATCCTCTATCCTATCCTATCCTCTATCCTATCCTATCCTCTATCCTATCCTATCCTCTATCCTATCCTCTATCCTATCCTATCCTCTATCCTATCCTATCCTATCCTCTATCCTATCCTATCCTCTATCCTATCCTATCCTCTATCAGATCCTCTAACCTATCCTATTATCTATACTATCCTCTATCGTATCCTATCCTATCCTCTATCCTATCCTATCCTCTATCCTATCCTATCCTCTATCCTATCCTATCCTCTATTATATCCTATCCTCTATCCTATCCTATCCTCTATCCTATCCTATCCTGTATCCTATCCTATCCTCTATCCTATCCTCTACCCTATCCTATCCTCTATAATATCGTTTACTCTATCATATCCTATCCTCCATCCTATAATATCATCTATCATATTCTATCCTCTATCCTATCCTCTATCATATCCAATCCTCTAGCCTATCCTATCCTCTATCCTATCCTATCCTCTATCCGATCCTCTATCCTATTCTATCCCCTATCCTATTCTATCCTATCCTCTATCCTATCCTCTATCCTATCCTCTATCCTATCCTCGATCCTATCCTATCCTCTATCCTATCCTCTATAATATCGTTTACTCTATCATATCCTATCCTCTATCCTATAATATCATCTATCCTATTCTATCCTCTATCCTATCCTCTATCATATCCAATCCTCTATCCTATCCTATCCTCTATCCTACCCTATCCTCTATCCTATCCTATCCTCTATCCTATCCTATCCTCTATCCTATCCTCTATCCTATCCTATCCTCTATCCTATCCTATCCTATCCTCTATCCTATCCTATCCTCTATCCTATCCTATCCTCTATTATATCCTATCCTCTATCCTATCCTATCCTCTATCCTATCCTATCCTGTATCCTATCCTATCCTCTATCCTATCCTCTACCCTATCCTATCCTCTATAATATCGTTTACTCTATCATATCCTATCCTCTATCCTATAATATCATCTATCCTATTCTATCCTCTATCCTATCCTCTATCATATCCAATCCTCTAGCCTATCCTATCCTCTATCCTATCCTATCCTCTATCCTATCCTATCCTCGATCCCATCCTATCCTCCATCCCATCCTATCCTCTATCCTAACCTATCCTCTATCCTATCCTATCCTATCCTCTATCCTATCCTATCCTCTATCCTATCCTATCCTCTATCCTATCCTATCCTCTATCCTATCATATCCTCTATCCTATCCTATCCTATCCTCTATCCTATCCTCTATCCTATCCTATCCTATCCTCTATCCTCTATCCTATCCTATCCTCTATCCTATCCTATCTTCTATCCTATCCTATCCTCTATCCTATCCTATCCTCTATCTTATCCTCTATCCTATCCTCTATCCAATCCTATCCTCTATCCTATCCTATCCTCTATCCTATCCTATCCTATCCTCTATCCTATCCTATCCTATCCTATCCTCTATCCTATCCTATCCTATCCTCTATCCTCTATCCTATCCTATCCTCTATCCTATCCTATCCTCTATCCTATCCTCTATCCAATCCTATCCTCTATCCTATCCTATCCTCTATCCTATCCTATCCTCTATCCTATCCTCTATCCTATCCTATCCTATCCTCTATCAGATCCTCTAACCTATCCTATCATCTATACTATCCTCTATCGTATCCTATCCTATCCTCTATCCTATCCTATCCTCTATCCGATCCTCTATCCTATCCTATCCCCTATCCTATCCTATCCTCTATCCTATCCTCTATCCTATCCTCTATCCTATCCTCTATCCTGTCCTCTATCCTATCCTCGATCCTATCCTATCCTCTATCCTATCCTCTATAATATCGTTTACTCTATCATATAATATCATCTATCCTATTCTATCCTCTATCCTATCCTCTATCATATCCAATCCTCTATCCTATCCTATCCTCTATCCTATCCTATCCTCTATCCTATCCTATCCTCTATCCTATCCTATCCTATCCTCTATCCTATCCTATCCTCTATCCTATCCTATCCTCTATTATATCCTATCCTCTATCCTATCCTATCCTCTATCCTATCCTATCCTCTATCCTATCCTATCCTCTATCCAGTCCTATCCTCTATCCCATCCTATCCTCTATCCTATCCTATCCTCTATCCTATCCTATCCTCTATCCTATCCTATCCTTTATCCTACCCTATCCTCTATCCTATCCTATCCTCTATCCTATACTATCATCTACCTTATCCTATCCCCTATCCTATCCAATTACGTATCCTATCCTCTATCCTCTCCTCTAACCTATCCTATATCCTATCCTATCCTCTATCCTATCCTATCCTCTATCCTATCCTATCCTCTATCCTATCCTCTATCCTATCCTATCCTCTATCCTATCCTATCCTCTATCCTATTATATCCTCTATCCTATCCTATCCTCTATCCTATTATATCCTCTATCCTATCCTATCCTCTACCTTATCCTATACTCTATCCTATCCAATTACCTATCCTATCCTCTATCCTATCCTATCCACTATCCTATCCTATCCTCTATCCTATCCTATCCTCTATCCTATCCTATCCACTATCCTATCCTATCCTCTATCCTATCCTATCCTCTATCCTATCCTATCCTCTATCCTATCCTCTATCCTATCCTATCCGCTATCCTATCCTATCTTCTATCCGATCCTCTATCCTATCCTATCCTCAATCCTATCCTATCCTCTATCCTACTCTATCCTCTATCCTATCCTATCCTCTATCCTATCCTTTCCTCAATCCTATTATATCCTCTATCCTATCCTATCCTCTATCCTATCATATCCTCTATCCTATCCTATCCTCTATCCTATCCTATCCTCTATCCTATCCTATCCTCTATCCTCTATCCTCTATCCTATCCTATCATCTATCCTATCCTATCCTCTATCCTATCCTCTATCCTATCCTATCCTCTATCCTATCCTATCCTCTATTCTAACCTCTATCCTATCCTCTATCCAATCCTATCCTCTATCCTATCCTATCCTCTATCCTATCCTATCCTCTATCCTATCCTATCTTTTCCTCTATCCTATCCTATCCTCCATCAGATCCTCTAACCTATCCTATCATCTATACTATCCTCTATCGTATCCTATCCTATCCTCTATCCTATCCTATCCTCTATCCGATCCTCCATCCTATCCTATCCCCTATCCTATCCTATCCTCTATCCTATCCTCTATCCTATCCTCTATCCTATCCTCTATCATATCCAATCCTCTATCCTATCCTATCCTCTATCCTATCCTATCCTCTATCCTATCCTATCCTATCCTCTATCCTATCCTATCCTCTATCCTAACCTATCCTCTATCCTATCCTATCCCCTATCCTATCCTATCCTCTATCCTATCCTATCCTCTATCCTATCCTATCCTCTATCCTATCCTATCATCTATCCTCTATCCTATCCTATCCTCTATCCTATCCTATCCTCTACCCTATCCTATCCTCTATCCGATCCTCTATCCTATCCTATCCTCTATCCGATCCTCTATCCTATCCTATCCTCTATTATATGATATCCTCTATCCTATCCTATCCTCTATCCTATCCTATCCTCTATCCTATCCTATCCTCGATCCCATCCTATCCTCTATCCCATCCTATCCTCTATCCTAACCTATCCTCTATCCTATCCTCTATCCTATCCTATCCTCTATCCTATCCTATCCTCTATCCTATTATATCCTCTATCCTATCCTATCCTCTATCCTATTATATCCTCTATCCTATCCTATCCTCTACCTTATCCTATACTCTATCCTATCCAATTACCTATCCTATCCTATCCACTATCCTATCCTATCCTCTATCCTATCCTATCCACTATCCTATCCTATCCTCTATCCTATCCTATCCCCTATCCTATCCTCTATCCTATCCTATCTTCTATCCTATCCTATCCTCTATCCTATCCTATCCTCTATCCTATCCTATCCTCTATCCTATCCTATAATCTATCCTATCCTATCCTCTATCCTATCCTATCCTCTATCCTATCCTCTATCCTATCCTATCCGCTATCCTATCCTATCTTCTATCCGATCCTCTATCCTATCCTATCCTCTATCCTATCCTATCCTCTATCCTACTCTATCCTCTATCCTATCCTATCCTCTATCCTATCCTTTCCTCAATCCTATTATATCCTCTATCCTATCCTATCCTCTATCCTATCCTATCCTCTATCCTATCCTATCCTCTATCCTATCCTATCCTCTATCCTAACCTATCCTCTATCCTATCCTATCCTCTATCCTATCCTATCCTCTATCCTATCCTATCCTCTATCCTCTATCCTCTATCCTATCCTATCCTCTATCCTATCCTATCCTCTATCCTATCCTCTATCCTATCCTATCCTCTATCCTATCCTATCCTCTATTCTATCCTCTATCCTATCCTCTATCCAATCCTATCCTCTATCCTATCCTATCCTCTATCCTATCCTATCCTCTATCCTATCCTATCTTTTCCTCTATCCTATCCTATCCTCCATCAGATCCTCTAACCTATCCTATCATCTATACTATCCTCTATCGTATCCTATCCTATCCTCTATCCTATCCTATCCTCTATCCGATCCTCCATCCTATCCTATCCCCTATCCTATCCTATCCTCTATCCTATCCTCTATCCTATCCTCTATCCTATCCTCTATCATATCCAATCCTCTATCCTATCCTATCCTCTATCCTATCCTATCCTCTATCCTATCCTATCCTATCCTCTATCCTCTATCCTATCCTATCCTCTATCCTAACCTATCCTCTATCCTATCCTATCCCCTATCCTATCCTATCCTCTATCCTATCCTATCCTCTATCCTATCCTATCCTCTATCCTATCCTATCATCTATCCTCTATCCTATCCTATCCTCTATCCTATCCTATCCTCTACCCTATCCTATCCTCTATCCGATCCTCTATCCTATCCTATCCTCTATCCGATCCTCTATCCTATCCTATCCTCTATTATATGATATCCTCTATCCTATCCTATCCTCTATCCTATCCTATCCTCTATCCTATCCTATCCTCGATCCCATCCTATCCTCTATCCCATCCTATCCTCTATCCTAACCTATCCTCTATCCTATCCTATCCTCTATCCTATCCTATCCTCTATCCTATCCTATCCACTTTCCTATCCTATCCTTTATCCTATCCTAACCTCTATCCTCTATCCTATCCTATCCTCTATCCTATCCTATCCTCTATCCTATCCTATCCTCTATCCTATCCTATCCTCTATCCTATCCTATCCTCTATCCTATCCTCTATCCAATCCTATCCTCTATCCTATCCTATCCTCTATCCTATCCTCTATCCTATCCTATCCTATCCTCTATCAGATCCTCTAACCTATCCTATCATCTATACTATCCTCTATCGTATCCTATCCTATCCTCTATCCTATCCTATCCTCTATCCGATCCTCTATCCTATCCTATCCCCTATCCTATCCTATCCTATCCTCTATCCTATCCTCGATCCCATCCTATCCTCTATCCCATCCTATCCTCTATCCTAACCTATCCTCTATCCTATCCTATCCTCTATCCTATCCTATCCTCTATCCTATCCTCTATCCAATCCTATCCTCTATCCTATCCTATCCTCTATCCTATCCTCTATCCTATCCTATCCTATCCTCTATCAGATCCTCTAACCTATCCTATCATCTATACTATCCTCTATCGTATCCTATCCTATCCTCTATCCTATCCTATCCTCTATCCGATCCTCTATCCTATCCTATCCCCTATCCTATCCTATCCTATCCTCTATCCTATCCTCTATCCTATCCTCTATCCTATCCTCGATCCTATCCTATCCTCTATCCTATCCTCTATAATATCGTTTACTCTATCATATCCTATCCTCTATCCTATAATATCATCTATCCTATTCTATCCTCTATCCTATCCTCTATCATATCCAATCCTCTATCCTATCCTATCCTCTATCCTATCCTATCCTCTATCCTATCCTTTCCTCAATCCTATTATATCCTCTATCCTATCCTATCCTCTATCCTATCCTATCCTCTATCCTATCCTATCCTCTATCCTATCCTATCCTCTATCCTAACCTATCCTCTATCCTATCCTATCCTCTATCCTATCCTATCCTCTATCCTATCCTATCCTCTATCCTCTATCCTCTATCCTATCCTATCCTCTATCCTATCCTATCCTCTATCCTATCCTCTATCCTATCCTATCCTCTATCCTATCCTATCCTCTATTCTATCCTCTATCCTATCCTCTATCCAATCCTATCCTCTATCCTATCCTATCCTCTATCCTATCCTATCCTCTATCCTATCCTATCTTTTCCTCTATCCTATCCTATCCTCCATCAGATCCTCTAACCTATCCTATCATCTATACTATCCTCTATCGTATCCTATCCTATCCTCTATCCTATCCTATCCTCTATCCGATCCTCCATCCTATCCTATCCCCTATCCTATCCTATCCTCTATCCTATCCTCTATCCTATCCTCTATCCTATCCTCTATCATATCCAATCCTCTATCCTATCCTATCCTCTATCCTATCCTATCCTCTATCCTATCCTATCCTATCCTCTATCCTCTATCCTATCCTATCCTCTATCCTAACCTATCCTCTATCCTATCCTATCCCCTATCCTATCCTATCCTCTATCCTATCCTATCCTCTATCCTATCCTATCCTCTATCCTATCCTATCATCTATCCTCTATCCTATCCTATCCTCTATCCTATCCTATCCTCTACCCTATCCTATCCTCTATCCGATCCTCTATCCTATCCTATCCTCTATCCGATCCTCTATCCTATCCTATCCTCTATTATATGATATCCTCTATCCTATCCTATCCTCTATCCTATCCTATCCTCTATCCTATCCTATCCTCGATCCCATCCTATCCTCTATCCCATCCTATCCTCTATCCTAACCTATCCTCTATCCTATCCTATCCTCTATCCTATCCTATCCTCTATCCTATCCTATCCACTTTCCTATCCTATCCTTTATCCTATCCTAACCTCTATCCTCTATCCTATCCTATCCTCTATCCTATCCTATCCTCTATCCTATCCTATCCTCTATCCTATCCTATCCTCTATCCTATCCTATCCTCTATCCTATCCTCTATCCAATCCTATCCTCTATCCTATCCTATCCTCTATCCTATCCTCTATCCTATCCTATCCTATCCTCTATCAGATCCTCTAACCTATCCTATCATCTATACTATCCTCTATCGTATCCTATCCTATCCTCTATCCTATCCTATCCTCTATCCGATCCTCTATCCTATCCTATCCCCTATCCTATCCTATCCTATCCTCTATCCTATCCTCTATCCTATCCTCTATCCTATCCTCGATCCTATCCTATCCTCTATCCTATCCTCTATAATATCGTTTACTCTATCATATCCTATCCTCTATCCTATAATATCATCTATCCTATTCTATCCTCTATCCTATCCTCTATCATATCCAATCCTCTATAATATCCTATCCTCTATCCTATCCTATCCTCTATCCTATCCTATCCTCTATCCTATCCTATCCTCTATCCTATCCTCTATCCTATCCTATCCTCTATCATATCCTATCCTATCCTCTATCCTATCCTATCCTCTATCCTATCCTATCCTCTATCAGATCCTCTAACCTATCCTATTATCTATACTATCCTCTATCGTATCCTATCCTATCCTCTATCCTATCCTATCCTCTATCCTATCCTATCCTCTATCCTATCCTATCCTCTATTATATCCTATCCTCTATCCTATCCTATCCTCTATCCTATCCTATCCTGTATCCTATCCTATCCTCTATCCTATCCTCTACCCTATCCTATCCTCTATAATATCGTTTACTCTATCATATCCTATCCTCCATCCTATAATATCATCTATCCTATTCTATCCTCTATCCTATCCTCTATCATATCCAATCCTCTAGCCTATCCTATCCTCTATCCTATCCTATCCTCTATCCGATCCTCTATCCTATCCTATCCCCTATCCTATTCTATCCTATCCTCTATCCTATCCTCTATCCTATCCTCTATCCTATCCTCGATCCTATCCTATCCTCTATCCTATCCTCTATAATATCGTTTACTCTATCATATCCTATCCTCTATCCTATAATATCATCTATCCTATTCTATCCTCTATCCTATCCTCTATCATATCCAATCCTCTATCCTATCCTATCCTCTATCCTATCCTATCCTCTATCCTATCCTATCCTCTATCCTATCCTCTATCCTATCCTATCCTCTATCCTATCCTATCCTATCCTATCCTCTATCCTATCCTATCCTCTATCCTATCCTATCCTCTATTATATCCTATCCTCTATCCTATCCTATCCTCTATCCTATCCTATCCTGTATCCTATCCTATCCTCTATCCTATCCTCTACCCTATCCTATCCTCTATAATATCGTTTACTCTATCATATCCTATCCTCTATCCTATAATATCATCTATCCTATTCTATCCTCTATCCTATCCTCTATCATATCCAATCCTCTAGCCTATCCTATCCTCTATCCTATCCTATCCTCTATCCTATCCTATCCTCGATCCCATCCTATCCTCCATCCCATCCTATCCTCTATCCTAACCTATCCTCTATCCTATCCTATCCTATCCTCTATCCTATCCTATCCTCTATCCTATCCTATCCTCTATCCTATCCTATCCTCTATCCTATCATATCCTCTATCCTATCCTATCCTATCCTCTATCCTCTATCCTATCCTATCCTCTATCCTATCCTATCCTCTATCCTATCGTATCCTCTATCCTATCCTATCCTCTATCCTATCCTCTATCCTATCCTCTATCCAATCCTATCCTCTATCCTATCCTATCCTCTATCCTATCCTATCCTATCCTCTATCCTATCCTATCCTCTATCCTCTATCCTATCCTATCCTCTATCCTATCCTATCCTCTATCCTATCCTCTATCCTATCCTCTATCCAATCCTATCCTCTATCCTATCCTATCCTCTATCCTATCCTATCCTCTATCCTATCCTCTATCCTGTCCTATCCCCTATCCTATCCTATCCTCTATCCTATCCTCTATCCTATCCTCTATCCTATCCTCGATCCTATCCTATCCTCTATCCTATCCTCTATAATATCGTTTACTCTATCATATAATATCATCTATCCTATTCTATCCTCTATCCTATCCTCTATCATATCCAATCCTCTATCCTATCCTATCCTGTATCCTATCCTATCCTCTATCCTATCCTCTACCCTATCCTATCCTCTATAATATCGTTTACTCTATCATATCCTATCCTCCATCCTATAATATCATCTATCCTATTCTATCCTCTATCCTATCCTCTATCATATCCAATCCTCTAGCCTATCCTATCCTCTATCCTATCCTATCCTCTATCCGATCCTCTATCCTATCCTATCCCCTATCCTATTCTATCCTATCCTCTATCCTATCCTCTATCCTATCCTCTATCCTATCCTCGATCCTATCCTATCCTCTATCCTATCCTCTATAATATCGTTTACTCTATCATATCCTATCCTCTATCCTATAATATCATCTATCCTATTCTATCCTCTATCCTATCCTCTATCATATCCAATCCTCTATCCTATCCTATCCTCTATCCTATCCTATCCTCTATCCTATCCTATCCTCTATCCTATCCTATCCTCTATCCTATCCTATCCTCTATCCTATCCTCTATCCTATCCTATCCTCTATCCTATCCTATCCTATCCTCTATCCTCTATTATATCCTATCCTCTATCCTATCCTATCCTCTATCCTATCCTATCCTGTATCCTATCCTATCCTCTATCCTATCCTCTACCCTATCCTATCCTCTATAATATCGTTTACTCTATCATATCCTATCCTCTATCCTATAATATCATCTATCCTATTCTATCCTCTATCCTATCCTCTATCATATCCAATCCTCTAGCCTATCCTATCCTCTATCCTATCCTATCCTCCATCCTATCCTATCCTCGATCCCATCCTATCCTCCATCCCATCCTATCCTCTATCCTAACCTATCCTCTATCCTATCCTATCCTATCCTCTATCCTATCCTATCCTCTATCCTATCCTATCCTCTATCCTATCCTATCCTCTATCCTATCATATCCTCTATCCTATCCTATCCTATCCTCTATCCTCTATCCTATCCTATCCTCTATCCTATCCTATCCTCTATCCTATCCTATCCTCTATCCTATCCTATCCTCTATCCTATCCTCTATCCTATCCTCTATCCAATCCTATCCTCTATCCTATCCTATCCTCTATCCTATCCTATCCTATCCTCTATCCTATCCTATCCTCTATCCTCTATCCTATCCTATCCTCTATCCTATCCTATCCTCTATCCTATCCTCTATCCTATCCTCTATCCAATCCTATCCTCTATCCTATCCTATCCTCTATCCTATCCTATCCTCTATCCTATCCTATCCTCTATCCTATCCTCTATCCTGTCCTATCCCCTATCCTATCCTATCCTCTATCCTATCCTCTATCCTATCCTCTATCCTATCCTCGATCCTATCCTATCCTCTATCCTATCCTCTATAATATCGTTTACTCTATCATATAATATCATCTATCCTATTCTATCCTCTATCCTATCCTCTATCATATCCAATCCTCTATCCTATCCTATCCTATCCTCTATCCTATCCTATCCTCTATCCTCTATCCTATCCTATCCTCTATCCTATCCTCTATCCTATCCTCTATCCAATCCTATCCTCTATCCTATCCTATCCTCTATCCTATCCTATCCTCTATCCTATCCTATCCTCTATCCTATCCTATCCTCTATCCTATCCTATCCTCTATCCTATCCTATCCTCTATCCTATCCTATCATCTATCCTCTATCCTATCCTATCCTCTATCCTATCCTATCCTCTATCCTCTATCCTATCCTATCCTCTATCCTATCCTATCCTATCCTATCCTCTATCCTATCCTATCCTCTATCCTCTATCCTATCCTATCCTCTATCCTATCCTATCCTCTATCCTATCCTATCCTCTATCCTATCCTATCCTCTATCCTATCCTATCCTCTATCCTATCCTCTATCCAATCCTATCCTCTATCCTATCCTATCCTCTATCCTATCCTATCCTCTATCCTATCCTATCCTCTATCAGATCCTCTAACCTATCCTATCATCTATACTATCCTCTATCGTATCCTATCCTATCCTCTATCCTATCCTATCCTCTATCCGATCCTCTATCCTATCCTATCCCCTATCCTATCCTATCCTCTATCCTATCCTCTATCCTATCCTCTATCCTATCCTCTATCCTATCCTCGATCCTATCCTATCCTCTATCCTATCCTCTATAATATCGTTTACTCTATCATATAATATCATCTATCCTATTCTATCCTCTATCCTATCCTCTATCATATCCAATCCTCTATCCTATCCTATCCTCTATCCTATCCTATCCTCTATCCTATCCTATCCTCTATCCTATCCTATCCTATCCTCTATCCTATCCTATCCTCTATCCTATCCTATCCTCTATTATATCCTATCCTCTATCCTTTCCTATCCTCTATCCTATCCTATCCTCTATCCTATCCTATCCTCTATCCCATCCTATCCTCTATCCCATCCTATCCTCTATCCTATCCTATCCTCTATCCTATCCTATCCTCTATCCTATCCTATCCTCTATCCTATCCTATCCTTTATCCTACCCTATCCTCTATCCTATCCTATCCTCTATCCTATCCTCTATCCTATCCTATCCTCTATCCTATCCTATCCTCTATCCTATTATATCCTCTATCCTATCCTATCCTCTATCCTATTATATCCTCTATCCTATCCTATCCTCTACCTTATCCTATACTCTATCCTATCCAATTACCTATCCTATCCTCTATCCTATCCTATCCACTATCCTATCCTATCCTCTATCCTATCCTATCCACTATCCTATCCTATCCTCTATCCTATCCTATCCCCTATCCTATCCTCTATCCTATCCTATCTTCTATCCTATCCTATCCTCTATCCTATCCTATCCTCTATCCTATCCTATCCTCTATCCTATCCTATAATCTATCCTATCCTATCCTCTATCCTATCCTATCCTCTATCCTATCCTCTATCCTATCCTATCCGCTATCCTATCCTATCTTCTATCCGATCCTCTATCCTATCCTATCCTCTATCCTATCCTATCCTCTATCCTACTCTATCCTCTATCCTATCCTATCCTCTATCCTATCCTTTCCTCAATCCTATTATATCCTCTATCCTATCCTATCCTCTATCCTATCCTATCCTCTATCCTATCCTATCCTCTATCCTATCCTATCCTCTATCCTAACCTATCCTCTATCCTATCCTATCCTCTATCCTATCCTATCCTCTATCCTATCCTATCCTCTATCCTATCCTATCCTCTATCCTATCCTATCCTCTATCCTCTATCCTCTATCCTATCCTATCCTCTATCCTATCCTATCCTCTATCCTATCCTCTATCCTATCCTATCCTCTATCCTATCCTATCCTCTATTCTATCCTCTATCCTATCCTCTATCCTATCCTATCCTCTATCCTATCCTATCCTCTATCCTATCCTATCTTTTCCTCTATCCTATCCTATCCTCCATCAGATCCTCTAACCTATCCTATCATCTATACTATCCTCTATCGTATCCTATCCTATCCTCTATCCGATCCTCCATCCTATCCTATCCCCTATCCTATCCTATCCTCTATCCTATCCTCTATCCTATCCTCTATCCTATCCTCTATCATATCCAATCCTCTATCCTACCCTATCCTCTATCCTATCCTATCCTCTATCCTATCCTATCCTATCCTCTATCCTATCCTATCCTCTATCCTAACCTATCCTCTATCCTATCCTATCCCCTATCCTATCCTATCCTCTATCCTATCCTATCCTCTATCCTATCCTATCCTCTATCCTATCCTATCCTCTATCCTATCCTATCATCTATCCTCTATCCTATCCTATCCTCTATCCTATCCTATCCTCTACCCTATCCTATCCTCTATCCGATCCTCTATCCAATCCTATCCTCTATCCGATCCTCTATCCTATCCTATCCTCTATTATATGATATCCTCTATCCTATCCTATCCTCTATCCTATCCTATCCTCTATCCTATCCTATCCTCGATCCCATCCTATCCTCTATCCCATCCTATCCTCTATCCTAACCTATCCTCTATCCTATCCTATCCTCTATCCTATCCTATCCTCTATCCTATCCTATCCTCTATCCTATCCTCTATCCAATCCTATCCTCTATCCTATCCTATCCTCTATCCTATCCTCTATCCTATCCTATCCTATCCTCTATCCTATCCTATCCTCTATCAGATCCTCTAACCTATCCTATCATCTATACTATCCTCTATCGTATCCTATCCTATCCTCTATCCTATCCTATCCTCTATCCGATCCTCTATCCTATCCTATCCCCTATCCTATCCTATCCTATCCTATCCTCTATCCTATCCTCTATCCTATCCTCTATCCTATCCTCGATCCTATCCTATCCTCTATCCTATCCTCTATAATATCGTTTACTCTATCATATCCTATCCTCTATCCTATAATATCATCTATCCTATTCTATCCTCTATCCTATCCTCTATCATATCCAATCCTCTATCCTATCCTATCCTCTATCCTATCCTATCCTCTATCCTATCCTATCCTCTATCCTATCCTATCCTCTATCCTATCCTCTATCCTATCCTATCCTCTATCCTATCCTATCCTATCCTCTATCCTATCCTATCCTCTATCCTATCCTATCCTCTATCAGATCCTCTAACCTATCCTATTATCTATACTATCCTCTATCGTATCCTATCCTATCCTCTATCCTATCCTATCCTCTATCCTATCCTATCCTCTATCCTATCCTATCCTCTATTATATCCTATCCTCTATCCTATCCTATCCTCTATCCTATCCTATCCTGTATCCTATCCTATCCTCTATCCTATCCTCTACCCTATCCTATCCTCTATAATATCGTTTACTCTATCATATCCTATCCTCCATCCTATAATATCATCTATCCTATTCTATCCTCTATCCTATCCTCTATCCTATCCTATCCTCTATCCTATCCTATCCTCTATCCTATCCTATCCTCTATCCTATCCTATCCTCTATCCTCTATCCTCTATCCTATCCTATCCTCTATCCTATCCTATCCTCTATCCTATCCTCTATCCTATCCTATCCTCTATCCTATCCTATCCTCTATTCTATCCTCTATCCTATCCTCTATCCTATCCTATCCTCTATCCTATCCTATCCTCTATCCTATCCTATCTTTTCCTCTATCCTATCCTATCCTCCATCAGATCCTCTAACCTATCCTATCATCTATACTATCCTCTATCGTATCCTATCCTATCCTCTATCCGATCCTCCATCCTATCCTATCCCCTATCCTATCCTATCCTCTATCCTATCCTCTATCCTATCCTCTATCCTATCCTCTATCATATCCAATCCTCTATCCTATCCTATCCTCTATCCTATCCTATCCTCTATCCTATCCTATCCTATCCTCTATCCTATCCTATCCTCTATCCTAACCTATCCTCTATCCTATCCTATCCCCTATCCTATCCTATCCTCTATCCTATCCTATCCTCTATCCTATCCTATCCTCTATCCTATCCTATCCTCTATCCTATCCTATCATCTATCCTCTATCCTATCCTATCCTCTATCCTATCCTATCCTCTACCCTATCCTATCCTCTATCCGATCCTCTATCCAATCCTATCCTCTATCCGATCCTCTATCCTATCCTATCCTCTATTATATGATATCCTCTATCCTATCCTATCCTCTATCCTATCCTATCCTCTATCCTATCCTATCCTCGATCCCATCCTATCCTCTATCCCATCCTATCCTCTATCCTAACCTATCCTCTATCCTATCCTATCCTCTATCCTATCCTATCCTCTATCCTATCCTATCCTCTATCCTATCCTCTATCCAATCCTATCCTCTATCCTATCCTATCCTCTATCCTATCCTCTATCCTATCCTATCCTGTCCTCTATCCTATCCTATCCTCTATCAGATCCTCTAACCTATCCTATCATCTATACTATCCTCTATCGTATCCTATCCTATCCTCTATCCTATCCTATCCTCTATCCGATCCTCTATCCTATCCTATCCCCTATCCTATCCTATCCTATCCTATCCTCTATCCTATCCTCTATCCTATCCTCTATCCTATCCTCGATCCTATCCTATCCTCTATCCTATCCTCTATAATATCGTTTACTCTATCATATCCTATCCTCTATCCTATAATATCATCTATCCTATTCTATCCTCTATCCTATCCTCTATCATATCCAATCCTCTATCCTATCCTATCCTCTATCCTATCCTATCCTCTATCCTATCCTATCCTCTATCCTATCCTATCCTCTATCCTATCCTCTATCCTATCCTATCCTCTATCCTATCCTATCCTCTATCCTATCCTATCCTATCCTCTATCCTATCCTATCCTCTATCCTATCCTATCCTCTATCCTATCCTATCCTCTATCAGATCCTCTAACCTATCCTATTATCTATACTATCCTCTATCGTATCCTATCCTATCCTCTATCCTATCCTATCCTCTATCCTATCCTATCCTCTATCCTATCCTATCCTCTATTATATCCTATCCTCTATCCTATCCTATCCTCTATCCTATCCTATCCTGTATCCTATCCTATCCTCTATCCTATCCTCTACCCTATCCTATCCTCTATAATATCGTTTACTCTATCATATCCTATCCTCCATCCTATAATATCATCTATCCTATTCTATCCTCTATCCTATCCTCTATCATATCCAATCCTCTAGCCTATCCTATCCTCTATCCTATCCTATCCTCTATCCGATCCTCTATCCTATCCTATCCCCTATCCTATTCTATCCTATCCTCTATCCTATCCTCTATCCTATCCTCTATCCTATCCTCGATCCTATCCTATCCTCTATCCTATCCTCTATAATATCGTTTACTCTATCATATCCTATCCTCTATCCTATAATATCATCTATCCTATTCTATCCTCTATCCTATCCTCTATCATATCCAATCCTCTAGCCTATCCTATCCTCTATCCTATCCTATCCTCTATCCGATCCTCTATCCTATCCTATCCCCTATCCTATTCTATCCTATCCTCTATCCTATCCTCTATCCTATCCTCTATCCTATCCTCGATCCTATCCTATCCTCTATCCTATCCTCTATAATATCGTTTACTCTATCATATCCTATCCTCTATCCTATAATATCATCTATCCTATCCTATCCTCTATCCTACCCTATCCTCTATCCTATCCTATCCTCTATCCTATCCTATCCTCTATCCTATCCTCTATCCTATCCTATCCTCTATCCTATCCTATCCTATCCTCTATCCTATCCTATCCTCTATCCTATCCTATCCTCTATTATATCCTATCCTCTATCCTATCCTATCCTCTATCCTATCCTATCCTGTATCCTATCCTATCCTCTATCCTATCCTCTACCCTATCCTATCCTCTATAATATCGTTTACTCTATCATATCCTATCCTCTATCCTATAATATCATCTATCCTATTCTATCCTCTATCCTATCCTCTATCATATCCAATCCTCTAGCCTATCCTATCCTCTATCCTATCCTATCCTCTATCCTATCCTATCCTCGATCCCATCCTATCCTCCATCCCATCCTATCCTCTATCCTAACCTATCCTCTATCCTATCCTATCCTATCCTCTATCCTATCCTATCCTCTATCCTATCCTATCCTCTATCCTATCCTATCCTCTATCCTATCATATCCTCTATCCTATCCTATCCTATCCTCTATCCTATCCTATCCTATCCTCTATCCTCTATCCTATCCTATCCTCTATCCTATCCTATCTTCTATCCTATCCTATCCTCTATCCTATCCTATCCTCTATCTTATCCTCTATCCTATCCTCTATCCAATCCTATCCTCTATCCTATCCTATCCTCTATCCTATCCTATCCTATCCTCTATCCTATCCTATCCTATCCTATCCTCTATCCTATCCTATCCTATCCTCTATCCTCTATCCTATCCTATCCTCTATCCTATCCTATCCTCTATCCTATCCTCTATCCAATCCTATCCTCTATCCTATCCTATCCTCTATCCTATCCTATCCTCTATCCTATCCTCTATCCTATCCTATCCTATCCTCTATCAGATCCTCTAACCTATCCTATCATCTATACTATCCTCTATCGTATCCTATCCTATCCTCTATCCTATCCTATCCTCTATCCGATCCTCTATCCTATCCTATCCCCTATCCTATCCTATCCTCTATCCTATCCTCTATCCTATCCTCTATCCTGTCCTCTATCCTATCCTCGATCCTATCCTATCCTCTATCCTATCCTCTATAATATCGTTTACTCTATCATATAATATCATCTATCCTATTCTATCCTCTATCCTATCCTCTATCATATCCAATCCTCTATCCTATCCTATCCTCTATCCTATCCTATCCTCTATCCTATCCTATCCTATCCTCTATCCTATCCTATCCTCTATCCTATCCTATCCTCTATTATATCCTATCCTCTATCCTATCCTATCCTCTATCCTATCCTATCCTCTATCCTATCCTATCCTCTATCCAGTCCTATCCTCTATCCCATCCTATCCTCTATCCTATCCTATCCTCTATCCTATCCTATCCTCTATCCTATCCTATCCTTTATCCTACCCTATCCTCTATCCTATCCTATCCTCTATCCTATACTATCATCTACCTTATCCTATCCCCTATCCTATCCAATTACCTATCCTATCCTCTATCCTCTCCTCTAACCTATCCTATATCCTATCCTATCCTCTATCCTATCCTATCCTCTATCCTATCCTCTATCCTATCCTATCCTCTATCCTATCCTATCCTCTATCCTATTATATCCTCTATCCTATCCTATCCTCTATCCTATTATATCCTCTATCCTATCCTATCCTCTACCTTATCCTATACTCTATCCTATCCAATTACCTATCCTATCCTCTATCCTATCCTATCCACTATCCTATCCTATCCTCTATCCTATCCTATCCACTATCCTATCCTATCCTCTATCCTATCCTATCCCCTATCCTATCCTCTATCCTATCCTATCTTCTATCCTATCCTATCCTCTATCCTATCCTATCCTCTATCCTATCCTATCCTCTATCCTATCCTATAATCTATCCTATCCTATCCTCTATCCTATCCTATCCTCTATCCTATCCTCTATCCTATCCTATCCGCTATCCTATCCTATCTTCTATCCGATCCTCTATCCTATCCTATCCTCTATCCTATCCTATCCTCTATCCTACTCTATCCTCTATCCTATCCTATCCTCTATCCTATCCTTTCCTCAATCCTATTATATCCTCTATCCTATCCTATCCTCTATCCTATCATATCCTCTATCCTATCCTATCCTCTATCCTATCCTATCCTCTATCCTATCCTATCCTCTATCCTCTATCCTCTATCCTATCCTATCCTCTATCCTATCCTATCCTCTATCCTATCCTCTATCCTATCCTATCCTCTATCCTATCCTATCCTCTATTCTAACCTCTATCCTATCCTCTATCCAATCCTATCCTCTATCCTATCCTATCCTCTATCCTATCCTATCCTCTATCCTATCCTATCTTTTCCTCTATCCTATCCTATCCTCCATCAGATCCTCTAACCTATCCTATCATCTATACTATCCTCTATCGTATCCTATCCTATCCTCTATCCTATCCTATCCTCTATCCGATCCTCCATCCTATCCTATCCCCTATCCTATCCTATCCTCTATCCTATCCTCTATCCTATCCTCTATCCTATCCTCTATCATATCCAATCCTCTATCCTATCCTATCCTCTATCCTATCCTATCCTCTATCCTATCCTATCCTATCCTCTATCCTATCCTATCCTCTATCCTAACCTATCCTCTATCCTATCCTATCCCCTATCCTATCCTATCCTCTATCCTATCCTATCCTCTATCCTATCCTATCCTCTATCCTATCCTATCATCTATCCTCTATCCTATCCTATCCTCTATCCTATCCTATCCTCTACCCTATCCTATCCTCTATCCGATCCTCTATCCTATCCTATCCTCTATCCGATCCTCTATCCTATCCTATCCTCTATTATATGATATCCTCTATCCTATCCTATCCTCTATCCTATCCTATCCTCTATCCTATCCTATCCTCGATCCCATCCTATCCTCTATCCCATCCTATCCTCTATCCTAACCTATCCTCTATCCTATCCTCTATCCTATCCTATCCTCTATCCTATCCTATCCTCTATCCTATTATATCCTCTATCCTATCCTATCCTCTATCCTATTATATCCTCTATCCTATCCTATCCTCTACCTTATCCTATACTCTATCCTATCCAATTACCTATCCTATCCTCTATCCTATCCTATCCACTATCCTATCCTATCCTCTATCCTATCCTATCCACTATCCTATCCTATCCTCTATCCTATCCTATCCCCTATCCTATCCTCTATCCTATCCTATCTTCTATCCTATCCTATCCTCTATCCTATCCTATCCTCTATCCTATCCTATCCTCTATCCTATCCTATAATCTATCCTATCCTATCCTCTATCCTATCCTATCCTCTATCCTATCCTCTATCCTATCCTATCCGCTATCCTATCCTATCTTCTATCCGATCCTCTATCCTATCCTATCCTCTATCCTATCCTATCCTCTATCCTACTCTATCCTCTATCCTATCCTATCCTCTATCCTATCCTTTCCTCAATCCTATTATATCCTCTATCCTATCCTATCCTCTATCCTATCCTATCCTCTATCCTATCCTATCCTCTATCCTATCCTATCCTCTATCCTAACCTATCCTCTATCCTATCCTATCCTCTATCCTATCCTATCCTCTATCCTATCCTATCCTCTATCCTCTATCCTCTATCCTATCCTATCCTCTATCCTATCCTATCCTCTATCCTATCCTCTATCCTATCCTATCCTCTATCCTATCCTATCCTCTATTCTATCCTCTATCCTATCCTCTATCCAATCCTATCCTCTATCCTATCCTATCCTCTATCCTATCCTATCCTCTATCCTATCCTATCTTTTCCTCTATCCTATCCTATCCTCCATCAGATCCTCTAACCTATCCTATCATCTATACTATCCTCTATCGTATCCTATCCTATCCTCTATCCTATCCTATCCTCTATCCGATCCTCCATCCTATCCTATCCCCTATCCTATCCTATCCTCTATCCTATCCTCTATCCTATCCTCTATCCTATCCTCTATCATATCCAATCCTCTATCCTATCCTATCCTCTATCCTATCCTATCCTCTATCCTATCCTATCCTATCCTCTATCCTCTATCCTATCCTATCCTCTATCCTAACCTATCCTCTATCCTATCCTATCCCCTATCCTATCCTATCCTCTATCCTATCCTATCCTCTATCCTATCCTATCCTCTATCCTATCCTATCATCTATCCTCTATCCTATCCTATCCTCTATCCTATCCTATCCTCTACCCTATCCTATCCTCTATCCGATCCTCTATCCTATCCTATCCTCTATCCGATCCTCTATCCTATCCTATCCTCTATTATATGATATCCTCTATCCTATCCTATCCTCTATCCTATCCTATCCTCTATCCTATCCTATCCTCGATCCCATCCTATCCTCTATCCCATCCTATCCTCTATCCTAACCTATCCTCTATCCTATCCTATCCTCTATCCTATCCTATCCTCTATCCTATCCTATCCACTTTCCTATCCTATCCTTTATCCTATCCTAACCTCTATCCTCTATCCTATCCTATCCTCTATCCTATCCTATCCTCTATCCTATCCTATCCTCTATCCTATCCTATCCTCTATCCTATCCTATCCTATCCTCTATCCTATCCTCTATCCAATCCTATCCTCTATCCTATCCTATCCTCTATCCTATCCTCTATCCTATCCTATCCTATCCTCTATCAGATCCTCTAACCTATCCTATCATCTATACTATCCTCTATCGTATCCTATCCTATCCTCTATCCTATCCTATCCTCTATCCGATCCTCTATCCTATCCTATCCCCTATCCTATCCTATCCTATCCTCTATCCTATCCTCTATCCTATCCTCTATCCTATCCTCGATCCTATCCTATCCTCTATCCTATCCTCTATAATATCGTTTACTCTATCATATCCTATCCTCTATCCTATAATATCATCTATCCTATTCTATCCTCTATCCTATCCTCTATCATATCCAATCCTCTATCCTATCCTATCCTCTATCCTATCCTATCCTCTATCCTATCCTATCCTCTATCCTATCCTATCCTCTATCCTATCCTCTATCCTATCCTATCCTCTATCCTATCCTATCCTATCCTCTATCCTATCCTATCCTCTATCCTATCCTATCCTCTATCAGATCCTCTAACCTATCCTATTATCTATACTATCCTCTATCGTATCCTATCCTATCCTCTATCCTATCCTATCCTCTATCCTATCCTATCCTCTATCCTATCCTATCCTCTATTATATCCTATCCTCTATCCTATCCTATCCTCTATCCTATCCTATCCTGTATCCTATCCTATCCTCTATCCTATCCTCTACCCTATCCTATCCTCTATAATATCGTTTACTCTATCATATCCTATCCTCCATCCTATAATATCATCTATCCTATTCTATCCTCTATCCTATCCTCTATCATATCCAATCCTCTAGCCTATCCTATCCTCTATCCTATCCTATCCTCTATCCGATCCTCTATCCTATCCTATCCCCTATCCTATTCTATCCTATCCTCTATCCTATCCTCTATCCTATCCTCTATCCTATCCTCGATCCTATCCTATCCTCTATCCTATCCTCTATAATATCGTTTACTCTATCATATCCTATCCTCTATCCTATAATATCATCTATCCTATTCTATCCTCTATCCTATCCTCTATCATATCCAATCCTCTATCCTATCCTATCCTCTATCCTATCCTATCCTCTATCCTATCCTATCCTCTATCCTATCCTCTATCCTATCCTATCCTCTATCCTATCCTATCCTCTATCCTATCCTCTATCCTATCCTATCCTCTATCCTATCCTATCCTATCCTCTATCCTATCCTATCCTCTATCCTATCCTATCCTCTATTATATCCTATCCTCTATCCTATCCTATCCTCTATCCTATCCTATCCTGTATCCTATCCTATCCTCTATCCTATCCTCTACCCTATCCTATCCTCTATAATATCGTTTACTCTATCATATCCTATCCTCTATCCTATAATATCATCTATCCTATTCTATCCTCTATCCTATCCTATCCTCTATCCTATCCTATCCTCGATCCCATCCTATCCTCTATCCCATCCTATCCTCTATCCTAACCTATCCTCTATCCTATCCTATCCTCTATCCTATCCTATCCTCTATCCTATCCTATCCACTTTCCTATCCTATCCTTTATCCTATCCTAACCTCTATCCTCTATCCTATCCTATCCTCTATCCTATCCTATCCTCTATCCTATCCTATCCTCTATCCTATCCTATCCTCTATCCTATCCTATCCTATCCTCTATCCTATCCTCTATCCAATCCTATCCTCTATCCTATCCTATCCTCTATCCTATCCTCTATCCTATCCTATCCTATCCTCTATCAGATCCTCTAACCTATCCTATCATCTATACTATCCTCTATCGTATCCTATCCTATCCTCTATCCTATCCTATCCTCTATCCGATCCTCTATCCTATCCTATCCCCTATCCTATCCTATCCTATCCTCTATCCTATCCTCTATCCTATCCTCTATCCTATCCTCGATCCTATCCTATCCTCTATCCTATCCTCTATAATATCGTTTACTCTATCATATCCTATCCTCTATCCTATAATATCATCTATCCTATTCTATCCTCTATCCTATCCTCTATCATATCCAATCCTCTATCCTATCCTATCCTCTATCCTATCCTATCCTCTATCCTATCCTATCCTCTATCCTATCCTATCCTCTATCCTATCCTCTATCCTATCCTATCCTCTATCCTATCCTATCCTATCCTCTATCCTATCCTATCCTCTATCCTATCCTATCCTCTATCAGATCCTCTAACCTATCCTATTATCTATACTATCCTCTATCGTATCCTATCCTATCCTCTATCCTATCCTATCCTCTATCCTATCCTATCCTCTATCCTATCCTATCCTCTATTATATCCTATCCTCTATCCTATCCTATCCTCTATCCTATCCTATCCTGTATCCTATCCTATCCTCTATCCTATCCTCTACCCTATCCTATCCTCTATAATATCGTTTACTCTATCATATCCTATCCTCCATCCTATAATATCATCTATCCTATTCTATCCTCTATCCTATCCTCTATCATATCCAATCCTCTAGCCTATCCTATCCTCTATCCTATCCTATCCTCTATCCGATCCTCTATCCTATCCTATCCCCTATCCTATTCTATCCTATCCTCTATCCTATCCTCTATCCTATCCTCTATCCTATCCTCGATCCTATCCTATCCTCTATCCTATCCTCTATAATATCGTTTACTCTATCATATCCTATCCTCTATCCTATAATATCATCTATCCTATTCTATCCTCTATCCTATCCTCTATCATATCCAATCCTCTATCCTATCCTATCCTCTATCCTATCCTATCCTCTATCCTATCCTATCCTCTATCCTATCCTCTATCCTATCCTATCCTCTATCCTATCCTATCCTCTATCCTATCCTCTATCCTATCCTATCCTCTATCCTATCCTATCCTATCCTCTATCCTATCCTATCCTCTATCCTATCCTATCCTCTATTATATCCTATCCTCTATCCTATCCTATCCTCTATCCTATCCTATCCTGTATCCTATCCTATCCTCTATCCTATCCTCTACCCTATCCTATCCTCTATAATATCGTTTACTCTATCATATCCTATCCTCTATCCTATAATATCATCTATCCTATTCTATCCTCTATCCTATCCTCTATCATATCCAATCCTCTAGCCTATCCTATCCTCTATCCTATCCTATCCTCTATCCTATCCTATCCTCGATCCCATCCTATCCTCCATCCCATCCTATCCTCTATCCTAACCTATCCTCTATCCTATCCTATCCTATCCTCTATCCTATCCTATCCTCTATCCTATCCTATCCTCTATCCTATCCTATCCTCTATCCTATCATATCCTCTATCCTATCCTATCCTATCCTCTATCCTCTATCCTATCCTATCCTCTATCCTATCCTATCCTCTATCCTATCGTATCCTCTATCCTATCCTATCCTCTATCCTATCCTCTATCCTATCCTCTATCCTATCCTCTATCCAATCCTATCCTCTATCCTATCCTATCCTCTATCCTATCCTATCCTATCCTCTATCCTATCCTATCCTCTATCCTCTATCCTATCCTATCCTCTATCCTATCCTATCCTCTATCCTATCCTCTATCCTATCCTCTATCCAATCCTATCCTCTATCCTATCCTATCCTCTATCCTATCCTATCCTCTATCCTATCCTCTATCCTGTCCTATCCCCTATCCTATCCTATCCTCTATCCTATCCTCTATCCTATCCTCTATCCTATCCTCGATCCTATCCTATCCTCTATCCTATCCTCTATAATATCGTTTACTCTATCATATAATATCATCTATCCTATTCTATCCTCTATCCTATCCTCTATCATATCCAATCCTCTATCCTATCCTATCCTGTATCCTATCCTATCCTCTATCCTATCCTCTACCCTATCCTATCCTCTATAATATCGTTTACTCTATCATATCCTATCCTCCATCCTATAATATCATCTATCCTATTCTATCCTCTATCCTATCCTCTATCATATCCAATCCTCTAGCCTATCCTATCCTCTATCCTATCCTATCCTCTATCCGATCCTCTATCCTATCCTATCCCCTATCCTATTCTATCCTATCCTCTATCCTATCCTCTATCCTATCCTCTATCCTATCCTCGATCCTATCCTATCCTCTATCCTATCCTCTATAATATCGTTTACTCTATCATATCCTATCCTCTATCCTATAATATCATCTATCCTATTCTATCCTCTATCCTATCCTCTATCATATCCAATCCTCTATCCTATCCTATCCTCTATCCTATCCTATCCTCTATCCTATCCTATCCTCTATCCTATCCTATCCTCTATCCTATCCTATCCTCTATCCTATCCTCTATCCTATCCTATCCTCTATCCTATCCTATCCTATCCTCTATCCTCTATTATATCCTATCCTCTATCCTATCCTATCCTCTATCCTATCCTATCCTGTATCCTATCCTATCCTCTATCCTATCCTCTACCCTATCCTATCCTCTATAATATCGTTTACTCTATCATATCCTATCCTCTATCCTATAATATCATCTATCCTATTCTATCCTCTATCCTATCCTCTATCATATCCAATCCTCTAGCCTATCCTATCCTCTATCCTATCCTATCCTCCATCCTATCCTATCCTCGATCCCATCCTATCCTCCATCCCATCCTATCCTCTATCCTAACCTATCCTCTATCCTATCCTATCCTATCCTCTATCCTATCCTATCCTCTATCCTATCCTATCCTCTATCCTATCCTATCCTCTATCCTATCCTATCCTCTATCCTACTCTATCCTCTATCCTATCCTATCCTCTATCCTATCCTTTCCTCAATCCTATTATATCCTCTATCCTATCCTATCCTCTATCCTATCCTATCCTCTATCCTATCCTATCCTCTATCCTATCCTATCCTCTATCCTAACCTATCCTCTATCCTATCCTATCCTCTATCCTATCCTATCCTCTATCCTATCCTATCCTCTATCCTCTATCCTCTATCCTATCCTATCCTCTATCCTATCCTATCCTCTATCCTATCCTCTATCCTATCCTATCCTCTATCCTATCCTATCCTCTATTCTATCCTCTATCCTATCCTCTATCCAATCCTATCCTCTATCCTATCCTATCCTCTATCCTATCCTATCCTCTATCCTATCCTATCTTTTCCTCTATCCTATCCTATCCTCCATCAGATCCTCTAACCTATCCTATCATCTATACTATCCTCTATCGTATCCTATCCTATCCTCTATCCTATCCTATCCTCTATCCGATCCTCCATCCTATCCTATCCCCTATCCTATCCTATCCTCTATCCTATCCTCTATCCTATCCTCTATCCTATCCTCTATCATATCCAATCCTCTATCCTATCCTATCCTCTATCCTATCCTATCCTCTATCCTATCCTATCCTATCCTCTATCCTCTATCCTATCCTATCCTCTATCCTAACCTATCCTCTATCCTATCCTATCCCCTATCCTATCCTATCCTCTATCCTATCCTATCCTCTATCCTATCCTATCCTCTATCCTATCCTATCATCTATCCTCTATCCTATCCTATCCTCTATCCTATCCTATCCTCTACCCTATCCTATCCTCTATCCGATCCTCTATCCTATCCTATCCTCTATCCGATCCTCTATCCTATCCTATCCTCTATTATATGATATCCTCTATCCTATCCTATCCTCTATCCTATCCTATCCTCTATCCTATCCTATCCTCGATCCCATCCTATCCTCTATCCCATCCTATCCTCTATCCTAACCTATCCTCTATCCTATCCTATCCTCTATCCTATCCTATCCTCTATCCTATCCTATCCACTTTCCTATCCTATCCTTTATCCTATCCTAACCTCTATCCTCTATCCTATCCTATCCTCTATCCTATCCTATCCTCTATCCTATCCTATCCTCTATCCTATCCTATCCTCTATCCTATCCTATCCTCTATCCTATCCTCTATCCAATCCTATCCTCTATCCTATCCTATCCTCTATCCTATCCTCTATCCTATCCTATCCTATCCTCTATCAGATCCTCTAACCTATCCTATCATCTATACTATCCTCTATCGTATCCTATCCTATCCTCTATCCTATCCTATCCTCTATCCGATCCTCTATCCTATCCTATCCCCTATCCTATCCTATCCTATCCTCTATCCTATCCTCTATCCTATCCTCTATCCTATCCTCGATCCTATCCTATCCTCTATCCTATCCTCTATAATATCGTTTACTCTATCATATCCTATCCTCTATCCTATAATATCATCTATCCTATTCTATCCTCTATCCTATCCTCTATCATATCCAATCCTCTATCCTATCCTATCCTCTATCCTATCCTATCCTCTATCCTATCCTATCCTCTATCCTATCCTATCCTCTATCCTATCCTATCCTCTATCCTATCCTCTATCCTATCCTATCCTCTATCCTATCCTATCCTATCCTCTATCCTATCCTATCCTCTATCCTATCCTATCCTCTATCAGATCCTCTAACCTATCCTATTATCTATACTATCCTCTATCGTATCCTATCCTATCCTCTATCCTATCCTATCCTCTATCCTATCCTATCCTCTATCCTATCCTATCCTCTATTATATCCTATCCTCTATCCTATCCTATCCTCTATCCTATCCTATCCTGTATCCTATCCTATCCTCTATCCTATCCTCTACCCTATCCTATCCTCTATAATATCGTTTACTCTATCATATCCTATCCTCCATCCTATAATATCATCTATCCTATTCTATCCTCTATCCTATCCTCTATCATATCCAATCCTCTAGCCTATCCTATCCTCTATCCTATCCTATCCTCTATCCGATCCTCTATCCTATCCTATCCCCTATCCTATTCTATCCTATCCTCTATCCTATCCTCTATCCTATCCTCTATCCTATCCTCGATCCTATCCTATCCTCTATCCTATCCTCTATAATATCGTTTACTCTATCATATCCTATCCTCTATCCTATAATATCATCTATCCTATTCTATCCTCTATCCTATCCTCTATCATATCCAATCCTCTATCCTATCCTATCCTCTATCCTATCCTATCCTCTATCCTATCCTATCCTCTATCCTATCCTCTATCCTATCCTATCCTCTATCCTATCCTATCCTCTATCCTATCCTCTATCCTATCCTATCCTCTATCCTATCCTATCCTATCCTCTATCCTATCCTATCCTCTATCCTATCCTATCCTCTATTATATCCTATCCTCTATCCTATCCTATCCTCTATCCTATCCTATCCTGTATCCTATCCTATCCTCTATCCTATCCTCTACCCTATCCTATCCTCTATAATATCGTTTACTCTATCATATCCTATCCTCTATCCTATAATATCATCTATCCTATTCTATCCTCTATCCTATCCTCTATCATATCCAATCCTCTAGCCTATCCTATCCTCTATCCTATCCTATCCTCTATCCTATCCTATCCTCGATCCCATCCTATCCTCCATCCCATCCTATCCTCTATCCTAACCTATCCTCTATCCTATCCCATCCTATCCTCTATCCTATCCTATCCTCTATCCTATCCTATCCTCTATCCTATCCTATCCTCTATCCTATCATATCCTCTATCCTATCCTATCCTATCCTCTATCCTCTATCCTATCCTATCCTCTATCCTATCCTATCCTCTATCCTATCGTATCCTCTATCCTATCCTATCCTCTATCCTATCCTCTATCCTATCCTCTATCCAATCCTATCCTCTATCCTATCCTATCCTCTATCCTATCCTATCCTATCCTCTATCCTATCCTATCCTCTATCCTCTATCCTATCCTATCCTCTATCCTATCCTATCCTCTATCCTATCCTCTATCCTATCCTCTATCCAATCCTATCCTCTATCCTATCCTATCCTCTATCCTATCCTATCCTCTATCCTATCCTCTATCCTGTCCTATCCCCTATCCTATCCTATCCTCTATCCTATCCTCTATCCTATCCTCTATCCTATCCTCGATCCTATCCTATCCTCTATCCTATCCTCTATAATATCGTTTACTCTATCATATAATATCATCTATCCTATTCTATCCTCTATCCTATCCTCTATCATATCCAATCCTCTATCCTATCCTATCCTGTATCCTATCCTATCCTCTATCCTATCCTCTACCCTATCCTATCCTCTATAATATCGTTTACTCTATCATATCCTATCCTCCATCCTATAATATCATCTATCCTATTCTATCCTCTATCCTATCCTCTATCATATCCAATCCTCTAGCCTATCCTATCCTATCCTCTATCCGATCCTCTATCCTATCCTATCCCCTATCCTATTCTATCCTATCCTCTATCCTATCCTCTATCCTATCCTCTATCCTATCCTCGATCCTATCCTATCCTCTATCCTATCCTCTATAATATCGTTTACTCTATCATATCCTATCCTCTATCCTATAATATCATCTATCCTATTCTATCCTCTATCCTATCCTCTATCATATCCAATCCTCTATCCTATCCTATCCTCTATCCTATCCTATCCTCTATCCTATCCTATCCTCTATCCTATCCTATCCTCTATCCTATCCTATCCTCTATCCTATCCTCTATCCTATCCTATCCTCTATCCTATCCTATCCTATCCTCTATCCTCTATTATATCCTATCCTCTATCCTATCCTATCCTCTATCCTATCCTATCCTGTATCCTATCCTATCCTCTATCCTATCCTCTACCCTATCCTATCCTCTATAATATCGTTTACTCTATCATATCCTATCCTCTATCCTATAATATCATCTATCCTATTCTATCCTCTATCCTATCCTCTATCATATCCAATCCTCTAGCCTATCCTATCCTCTATCCTATCCTATCCTCCATCCTATCCTATCCTCGATCCCATCCTATCCTCCATCCCATCCTATCCTCTATCCTAACCTATCCTCTATCCTATCCTATCCTATCCTCTATCCTATCCTATCCTCTATCCTATCCTATCCTCTATCCTATCCTATCCTCTATCCTATCATATCCTCTATCCTATCCTATCCTATCCTCTATCCTCTATCCTATCCTATCCTCTATCCTATCCTATCCTCTATCCTATCCTATCCTCTATCCTATCCTATCCTCTATCCTATCCTATCCTCTATCCTATCCTCTATCCTATCCTCTATCCAATCCTATCCTCTATCCTATCCTATCCTCTATCCTATCCTATCCTATCCTCTATCCTATCCTATCCTCTATCCTCTATCCTATCCTATCCTCTATCCTATCCTATCCTCTATCCTATCCTCTATCCTATCCTCTATCCAATCCTATCCTCTATCCTATCCTATCCTCTATCCTATCCTATCCTCTATCCTATCCTATCCTCTATCCTATCCTCTATCCTGTCCTATCCCCTATCCTATCCTATCCTCTATCCTATCCTCTATCCTATCCTCTATCCTATCCTCGATCCTATCCTATCCTCTATCCTATCCTCTATAATATCGTTTACTCTATCATATAATATCATCTATCCTATTCTATCCTCTATCCTATCCTCTATCATATCCAATCCTCTATCCTATCCTATCCTATCCTCTATCCTATCCTATCCTCTATCCTCTATCCTATCCTATCCTCTATCCTATCCTCTATCCTATCCTCTATCCAATCCTATCCTCTATCCTATCCTATCCTCTATCCTATCCTATCCTCTATCCTATCCTATCCTCTATCCTATCCTCTATCCTGTCCTATCCCCTATCCTATCCTATCCTCTATCCTATCCTCTATCCTATCCTCTATCCTATCCTCTATCCTATCCTCGATCCTATCCTATCCTCTATCCTATCCTCTATAATATCGTTTACTCTATCATATAATATCATCTATCCTATTCTATCCTCTATCCTATCCTCTATCATATCCTATCCTCTATCCTATCCTATCCTCTATCCTCTATCCTATCCTATCCTCTATCCTATCCTATCCTCTATCCTATCCTCTATCCTATCCTCTATCCAATCCTATCCTCTATCCTATCCTATCCTCTATCCTATCCTATCCTCTATCCTATCCTATCCTCTATCCTATCCTCTATCCTGTCCTATCCCCTATCCTATCCTATCCTCTATCCTATCCTCTATCCTATCCTCTATCCTATCCTCGATCCTATCCTATCCTCTATCCTATCCTCTATAATATCGTTTACTCTATCATATAATATCATCTATCCTATTCTATCCTCTATCCTATCCTCTATCATATCCAATCCTCTATCCTATCCTATCCTCTATCCTATCCTATCCTCTATCCTATCCTATCCTCTATCCTATCCTATCCTCTATCCTATCCTATCCTCTATCCTATCCTATCCTCTATCCTATCCTATCCTCTATCCTATCCTATCCTATCCTCTATCCTATCCTATCGTCTATCCTATCCTATCCTCTATTATATCCTATCCTCTATCCTATCCTATCCTCTATCCTATCCTATCCTCTATCCTATCCTATCCTCTATCCCATCCTATCCTCTATCCCATCCTATCCTCTATCCTATCCTATCCTCTATCCTATCCTATCCTCTATCCTATCCTATCCTTTATCCTACCCTATCCTCTATCCTATCCTATCCTCTATCCTATACTATCATCTACCTTATCCTATCCTCTATCCTATCCAATTACCTATCCTATCCTCTATCCTCTCCTCTAACCTATCCTATATCCTATCCTATCCTCTATCCTATCCTATCCTCTATTCGATCCTATCCTCTATCATATACTATCCTCTATCCTATCCAATCCTCTATCCTATCCTATCTTCTATCCGATCCTCTATCCTATCCTATCCTGTATCCTATCCTATCCTCTATCCTACTCTATCCTCTATCCTATCGTATCCTCTATCCTATCCTATCCTCTATCCTATCCTCTATCCTATCCTATCCTCTATCCTATCCTATCCTCTATCCTATCCTCTATCCTATCCTATCCTCTATCCTATCCTATCCTCTATCCTATCCTATCCTCTATCCTATCCTATCCTCTATCTTATCCTATCCTATCCTCTATCCTATCCTATCCTCTATCCTATACTATCATCTACCTTATCCTATCCTCTATCCTATCCAATTACCTATCCTATCCTCTATTATATCCTTTCCTCTATCCTATCCTATCCTCTATCCTATCCTATCCTCTATCCTATCCTATCCTCTATCCTACTCTATCCTCTATCCTATCCTATCCTCTATCCTATCCTATCCTCTATCCTATCCTATCCTCTATCCTACTCTATCCTCTATCCTATCCTATCCTATCCTCTATCCTATCCTATCCTCTATCCTATCCTATCCTCTATCCTATCCTATCCTCTATCCTATCCTATCCTCTATCCTATCCTATCCTCTATCCTATCCTATCCTCTATCCTATCCTATCCTCTATCCTATCCTATCCTATCCTCTATCCTATCCTATCCTCTATCAGATCCTCTAACCTATCCTATCATCTATACTATCCTCTATCGTATCCTATCCTATCCTCTATCCTATCCTATCCTCTATCCGATCCTCTATCCTATCCTATCCCCTATCCTATCCTATCCTCTATCCTATCCTCTATCCTATCCTGTATCCTATCCTCGATCCTATCCTATCCTCTATCCTATCCTCTATAATATCGTTTACTCTATCATATAATATCATCTATCCTATTCTATCCTCTATCCTATCCTCTATCATATCCAATCCTCTGTCCTATCCTATCCTCTATCCTATCCTATCCTCTATCCTATCCTATCCTCTATCCTATCCTATCCTATCCTCTATCCTATCCTATCCTCTATCCTATCCTATCCTCTATTATATCCTATCCTCTATCCTATCCTATCCTCTATCCTATCCTATCCTCTATCCTATCCTATCCTCTATCCCATCCTATCCTCTATCCCATCCTATCCTCTATCCTATCCTATCCTCTATCCTATCCTATCCTCTATCCTATCCTATCCTTTATCCTACCCTATCCTCTATCCTATCCTATCCTCTATCCTATACTATCATCTACCTTATCCTATCCTCTATCCTATCCAATTACCTATCCTATCCTCTATCCTCTCCTCTAACCTATCCTATATCCTATCCTATCCTCTATCCTATCCTATCCTCTATCAGATCCTCTAACCTATCCTATCATATATACTATCCTCTATCGTATCCTATCCTATCCTCTATCCTATCCTATACTCTATCCGATCCTCTATCCTATCCTATCCCCTATCCTATCCTATCCTCTATCCTATCCTCTATCCTATCCTGTATCCTATCTTCTATCCTATCCTCTATCCTATCCTCGATCCTATCCTATCCTCTATTATATCCTATCCTCTATCCTATCCTATCCTCTATCCTATCCTATCCTCTATCCGATTCTCTATCCTATCCTATCCTCTATTATATCCTATCCTCTATCCTATCCTATCCTCTATCCTATCCTATCCTCTATCCTATCCTATCCTCGATCCCATCCTATCCTCTATCCCATCCTATCCTCTATCCTAACCTATCCTCTATCCTATCCTATCCTCTATCCTATCCTATCCTCAATCCTATCCTATCCTCTATCCTATCCTATCCTCTATTATATCCTATCCTCTATCCTATCCTATCCTCTATTATATCCTATCCTCTATCCTATCCTATCCTCTATCCTATCCTACCCTCTTTCCTATCCTATCCTCTATCCTATCCTATCCTCTATCCTATCCTATCCTCTATCCTATCCTCTTTAATATCGTTTACTCTATCATATCCTATCCTCTATCCTATAATATCATCTATCCTATTCTATCCTCTATCCTATCCTCTATCATATCCAATCCTCTATCGTATCCTCAATCCTATCCTATCCTCTATCCTATCCTATCCTCTATTATATCCTATCCTCTATCCTATCCTATCCTCTATCCTATCCTATCCTCTATCCTATCTTATCCTCGATCCCATCCTATCCTCTATCCCATCCTATCCTCTATCCTAACCTATCCTCTACCCTAACTTATCCTCTATCCTATCCTATCCTCTATCCTATCCTATCCTCTATCCTATCCTATCCTCTATCCTATCCTATCCTCTATCCTATCCTATCCTCTATCCTCTATCCTCTATCCTATCCTATCCTCTATCCTATCCTATCCTCTATCCGATCCTCTATCCTATCCTATCCCCTATCCTATCCTATCCTCTATCCTATCCTCTATCCTATCCTCGATCCTATCCTATCCTCTATCCTATCCTCTATAATATCGTTTACTCTATCATATAATATCATCTATCCTATTCTATCCTCTATCCTATCCTCTATCATATCCAATCCTCTATCCTATCCTATCCTCTATCCTATCCTATCCTCTATCCCATCCTATCCTCTATCCTATCCTATCCTATCCTCTATCCTATCCTATCCTCTATCCTATCCTATCCTCTATTATATCCTATCCTCTATCCTATCCTATCCTCTATCCTATCCTATCCTCTATCCTATCCTATCCTCTATCCTATCCTATCCTTTATCCTACCCTATCCTCTATCCTATCCTATCCTCTATCCTATACTATCATCTACCTTATCCTATCCTCTATCCTATCCAATTACCTATCCTATCCTCTATCCTCTCCTCTAACCTATCCTATATCCTATCCTATCCTCTATCCTATCCTATCCTCTATCCTATCCTATCCTCTATCCTATCCTATCCTATATCCTATCCTATCCTCTATCCTATCCTATCCTCTATCCTATTATATCCTCTATCCTATCCTATCCTCTATCCTATTATATCCTCTATCCTATCCTATCCTCTACCTTATCCTATACTCTATCCTATCCAATTACCTATCCTATCCTCTATCCTATCCTATCCTCTATCCTATCCTATCCTCTATCCTATCCTATAATCTATCCTATCCTATCCTTTATCCTATCCTATCCTCTATCCTATCCTATCCTCTATCCTATCCTATCCTCTATCCTATCCTATCCTCTATCCTATCCTCTATCCTATCCTATCCGCTATCCTATCCTATCTTCTATCCGATCCTCTATCCTATCCTATCCTCTATCCTATCCTATCCTCTATCCTACTCTATCCTCTATCCTATCCTATCCTCTATCCTAACCTATCCTCTATCCTATCCTATCCCCTATCCTATCCTATCCTCTATCCTATCCTATCCTCTATCCTATCCTATCCTCTATCCTATCCTATCATCTATCCTCTATCCTATCCTATCCTCTATCCTATCCTATCCTCTACCCTATCCTATCCTCTATCCGATCCTCTATCCTATCCTATCCTCTATCCGATCCTCTATCCTATCCTATCCTCTATTATATCCTATCCTCTATCCTATCCTATCCTCTATCCTATCCTATCCTCTATCCTATCCTATCCTCGATCCCATCCTATCCTCTATCCCATCCTATCCTCTATCCTAACCTATCCTCTATCCTATCCTATCCTCTATCCTATCCTATCCTCTATCCTATCCTATCCTCTATCCTATCCTATCCTCTATCCTATCCTATCCTCTATCCTATCCTAACCTCTATCCTCTATCCTATCCTATCCCCTATCCTATCCTATCCTCTATCCTATCCTATCCTCTATCCTATCCTATCCTCTATCCTATCCTCTATCCAATCCTATCCTCTATCCTATCCTATCCTCTATCCTATCCTCTATCCTATCCTATCCTATCCTCTATTATATCCTATCCTCTATCCTATCCTATCCTCTATCCTATCCTATCCTGTATCCTATCCTATCCTCTATCCTATCCTCTACCCTATCCTATCCTCTATAATATCGTTTACTCTATCATATCCTATCCTCTATCCTATAATATCATCTATCCTATTCTATCCTCTATCCTATCCTCTATCATATCCAATCCTCTAGCCTATCCTATCCTCTATCCTATCCTATCCTCTATCCGATCCTCTATCCTATCCTATCCCCTATCCTATCCTATCCTATCCTCTATCCTATCCTCTATCCTATCCTCTATCCTATCCTCGATCCTATCCTATCCTCTATCCTATCCTCTATAATATCGTTTACTCTATCATATCCTATCCTCTATCCTATAATATCATCTATCCTATTCTATCCTCTATCCTATCCCCTATCATATCCAATCCTCTATCCTATCCTATCCTCTATCCTATCCTATCCTGTATCCTATCCTATCCTCTATCCTATCCTATCCTCTATCCTATCCTATCCTCTATCCTATCCTCTATCCTATCCTATCCTCTATCCTATCCTATCCTATCCTCTATCCTATCCTATCCTCTATCCTATCCTATCCTCTATCCTATCCTATCCTCTATCAGATCCTCTAACCTATCCTATCATCTATACTATCCTCTATCTTATCCTATCCTATCCTCTATCCTATCCTATCCTCTATCCGATCCTCTATCCTATCCTATCCCCTATCCTATCCTATCCTATCCTCTATCCTATCCTCTATCCTATCCTCTATCCTATCCTCGATCCTATCCTATCCTCTATCCTATCCTCTATAATATCGTTTACTCTATCATATCCTATCCTCTATCCTATAATATCATCTATCCTATTCTATCCTCTATCCTATCCTCTATCATATCCAATCCTCTATCCTATCCTATCCTCTATCAAATCCTATCCTCTATCCTATCCTATCCTCTATCCTATCCTCTATCCTATCCTATCCTCTATCCTATCCTATCCTATCCTCTATCCTATCCTATCCTCTATCCTATCCTATCCTCTATCAGATCCTCTAACCTATCCTATTATCTATACTATCCTCTATCGTATCCTATCCTATCCTCTATCCTATCCTATCCTCTATCCTATCCTATCCTCTATTATATCCTATCCTCTATCCTATCCTATCCTCTATCCTATCCTATCCTGTATCCTATCCTATCCTCTATCCTATCCTCTACCCTATCCTATCCTCTATAATATCGTTTACTCTATCATATCCTATCCTCTATCCTATAATATCATCTATCCTATTCTATCCTCTATCCTATCCTCTATCATATCCAATCCTCTAGCCTATCCTATCCTCTATCCTATCCTATCCTCTATCCTATCCTATCCTCGATCCCATCCTATCCTCTATCCCATCCTATCCTCTATCCTAACCTATCCTCTATCCTATCCTATCCTCTATCCTATCCTATCCTATCCTCTATCCTATCCTATCCTCTATCCTATCCTATCCTCTATCCTATCCTATCCTCTATCCTATCATATCCTCTATCCTATCCTATCCTCTATCCTATCCTATCCTCTATCCTCTATCCTATCCTATCCTCTATCCTATCCTATCCTCTATCCTATCCTATCCTCTATCCTATCCTATCCTCTATCCTATCCTCTATCCTATCCTCTATCCTATCCTCTATCCTATCCTCTATCCAATCCTATCCTCTATCCTATCCTATCCTCTATCCTATCCTATCCTCTATCCTATCCTATCCTATCCTCTATCCTATCCTATCCTCTATCCTCTATCCTATCCTATCCTCTATCCTATCCTATCCTCTATCCTATCCTCTATCCTATCCTCTATCCAATCCTATCCTCTATCCTATCCTATCCTATCCTCTATCCTATCCTATCCTCTATCAGATCCTCTAACCTATCCTATCATCTATACTATCCTCTATCGTATCCTATCCTATCCTCTATCCTATCCTATCCTCTATCCGATCCTCTATCCTATCCTATCCCCTATGCTATCCTATCCTCTATCCTATCCTCTATCCTATCCTCTATCCTATCCTCTATCCTATCCTCGATCCTATCCTATCCTCTATCCTATCCTCTATAATATCGTTTACTCTATCATATAATATCATCTATCCTATTCTATCCTCTATCCTATCCTCTATCATATCCAATCCTCTATCCTATCCTATCCTCTATCCTATCCTATCCTCTATCCTATCCTATCCTCTATCCTATCCTATCCTATCCTCTATCCTATCCTATCCTCTATCCTATCCTATCCTCTATCCTATCCTATCCTCTATTATATCCTATCCTCTATCCTATCCTATCCTCTATCCTATCCTATCCTCTATCCTATCCTATCCTCTATCCCATCCTATCCTCTATCCCATCCTATCCTCTATCCTATCCTATCCTCTATCCTATCCTATCCTCTATCCTATCCTATCCTTTATCCTACCCTATCCTCTATCCTATCCTATCCTCTATCCTATACTATCATCTACCTTATCCTATCCTCTATCCTATCCAATTACCTATCCTATCCTCTATCCTCTCCTCTAACCTATCCTATATCCTATCCTATCCTCTATCCTATCCTATCCTCTATCCTATCCTATCCTCTATCCTATCCTATCCTCTATCCTATTATATCCTCTATCCTATCCTATCCTCTATCCTATTATATCCTCTATCCTATCCTATCCTCTACCTTATCCTATACTCTATCCTATCCAATTACCTATCCTATCCTCTATCCTATCCTATCCACTATCCTATCCTATCCTCTATCCTATCCTATCCACTATCCTATCCTATCCTCTATCCTATCCTATCCCCTATCCTATCCTCTATCCTATCCTATCTTCTATCCTATCCTATCCTCTATCCTATCCTATCCTCTATCCTATCCTATCCTCTATCCTATCCTATAATCTATCCTATCCTATCCTCTATCCTATCCTATCCTCTATCCTATCCTCTATCCTATCCTATCCGCTATCCTATCCTATCTTCTATCCGATCCTCTATCCTATCCTATCCTCTATCCTATCCTATCCTCTATCCTCTCCTATCCTCTATCCTATCATATCCTCTATCCTATCCTATCCTCTATCCTATCCTATCCTCTATCCTCTATCCTATCCTATCCTCTATCCTATCCTATCCTCTATCCTATCCTCTATCCTATCCTCTATCCAATCCTATCCTCTATCCTATCCTATCCTCTATCCTATCCTATCCTCTATCCTATCCTATCCTCTATCCTATCCTATCCTATCCTCTATCCTATCCTATCCTCTATCAGATCCTCTAACCTATCCTATCATCTATACTATCCTCTATCGTATCCTATCCTATCCTCTATCCTATCCTATCCTCTATCCGATCCTCTATCCTATCCTATCCCCTATCCTATCCTATCCTCTATCCTATCCTCTATCCTATCCTCTATCCTATCCTCTATCCTATCCTCTATCCTATCCTCGATCCTATCCTATCCTCTATCCTATCCTCTATAATATCGTTTACTCTATCATATAATATCATCTATCCTATTCTATTCTCTATCCTATCCTCTATCATATCCAATCCTCTATCCTATCCTATCCTCTATCCTATCCTATCCTCTATCCTATCCTATCCTCTATCCTATCCTATCCTCTATCCTATCCTATCCTATCCTCTATCCTATCCTATCCTCTATCCTATCCTATCCTCTATTATATCCTATCCTCTATCCTATCCTATCCTCTATCCTATCCTATCCTCTATCCTATCCTATCCTCTATCCCATCCTATCCTCTATCCCATCCTATCCTCTATCCTATCCTATCCTCTATCCTATCCTATCCTCTATCCTATCCTATCCTTTATCCTACCCTATCCTCTATCCTATCCTATCCTCTATCCTATACTATCATCTACCTTATCCTATCCTCTATCCTATCCAATTACCTATCCTATCCTCTATCCTCTCCTCTAACCTATCCTATATCCTATCCTATCCTCTATCCTATCCTATCCTCTATCCTATCCTATCCTCTATCCTATCCTCTATCCTATCCTATCCGCTATCCTATCCTATCTTCTATCCGATCCTCTATCCTATCCTATCCTCTATCCTATCCTATCCTCTATCCTACTCTATCCTCTATCCTATCCTATCCTCTATCCTATCCTTTCCTCAATCCTATTATATCCTCTATCCTATAATATCCTCTATCCTATCCTATCCTCTATCCTATCCTATCCTCTATCCTATCCTATCCTCTATCCTAACCTATCCTCTAACCTATCCTATCCTCTATCCTATCCTATCCTCTATCCTATCCTATCCTCTATCCTATCCTATCCTCTATCCTCTATCCTCTATCCTATCCTATCCTCTATCCTATCCTATCCTCTATCCTATCCTCTATCCTATCCTATCCTCTATCCTATCCTATCCTCTATTCTATCCTCTATCCTATCCTCTATCCAATCCTATCCTCTATCCTATCCTATCCTCTATCCTATCCTATCCTCTATCCTATCCTATCCTCTATCCTATCCTATCTTTTCCTCTATCCTATCCTATCCTCCATCAGATCCTCTAACCTATCCTATCATCTATACTATCCTCTATCGTATCCTATCCTATCCTCTATCCTATCCTATCCTCTATCCGATCCTCCATCCTATCCTATCCCCTATCCTATCCTATCCTCTATCCTATCCTCTATCCTATCCTCTATCATATCCAATCCTCTATCCTATCCTATCCTCTATTATATCCTATCCTCTATCCTATCCTATCCTATCCTCTATCCTATCCTATCCTCTATCCTAACCTATCCTCTATCCTATCCTATCCCCTATCCTATCCTATCCTCTATCCTATCCTATCCTCTATCCTATCCTATCCTCTATCCTATCCTATCATCTATCCTCTATCCTATCCTATCCTCTATCCTATCCTATCCTCTACCCTATCCTATCCTCTATCCGATCCTCTATCCTATCCTATCCTCTATCCGATCCTCTATCCTATCCTATCCTCTATTATATCCTATCCTCTATCCTATCCTATCCTCTATCCTATCCTATCCTCTATCCTATCCTATCCTCGATCCCATCCTATCCTCTATCCCATCCTATCCTCTATCCTAACCTATCCTCAATCCTATCCTATCCTCTATCCTATCCTATCCTCTATCCTATCCTATCCTCTATCCTATCCTATCCTAACCTCTATCCTCTATCCTATCCTATCCTCTATCCTACCCTATCCTCTATCCTATCCTATCCTCTATCCTATACTATCATCTACCTTATCCTATCCTCTATCCTATCCAATTACCTATCCTATCCTCTATCCTCTCCTCTAACCTATCCTATATCCTATCCTATCCTCTATCCTATCCTATCCTCTATCCTATCCTATCCTCTATCCTATCCTATCCTCTATCCTATTATATCCTCTATCCTATCCTATCCTCTATCCTATTATATCCTCTATCCTATCCTATCCTCTACCTTATCCTATACTCTATCCTATCCAATTACCTATCCTATCCTCTATCCTATCCTATCCACTATCCTATCCTATCCTCTATCCTATCCTATCCACTATCCTATCCTATCCTCTATCCTATCCTATCCCCTATCCTATCCTCTATCCTATCCTATCTTCTATCCTATCCTATCCTCTATCCTATCCTATCCTCTATCCTATCCTATCCTCTATCCTATCCTATAATCTATCCTATCCTATCCTCTATCCTATCCTATCCTCTATCCTATCCTCTATCCTATCCTATCCGCTATCCTATCCTATCTTCTATCCGATCCTCTATCCTATCCTATCCTCTATCCTATCCTATCCTCTATCCTCTCCTATCCTCTATCCTATCATATCCTCTATCCTATCCTATCCTCTATCCTATCCTATCCTCTATCCTCTATCCTATCCTATCCTCTATCCTATCCTATCCTCTATCCTATCCTCTATCCTATCCTCTATCCAATCCTATCCTCTATCCTATCCTATCCTCTATCCTATCCTATCCTCTATCCTATCCTATCCTCTATCCTATCCTATCCTATCCTCTATCCTATCCTATCCTCTATCAGATCCTCTAACCTATCCTATCATCTATACTATCCTCTATCGTATCCTATCCTATCCTCTATCCTATCCTATCCTCTATCCGATCCTCTATCCTATCCTATCCCCTATCCTATCCTATCCTCTATCCTATCCTCTATCCTATCCTCTATCCTATCCTCTATCCTATCCTCTATCCTATCCTCGATCCTATCCTATCCTCTATCCTATCCTCTATAATATCGTTTACTCTATCATATAATATCATCTATCCTATTCTATTCTCTATCCTATCCTCTATCATATCCAATCCTCTATCCTATCCTATCCTCTATCCTATCCTATCCTCTATCCTATCCTATCCTCTATCCTATCCTATCCTCTATCCTATCCTATCCTATCCTCTATCCTATCCTATCCTCTATCCTATCCTATCCTCTATTATATCCTATCCTCTATCCTATCCTATCCTCTATCCTATCCTATCCTCTATCCTATCCTATCCTCTATCCCATCCTATCCTCTATCCCATCCTATCCTCTATCCTATCCTATCCTCTATCCTATCCTATCCTCTATCCTATCCTATCCTTTATCCTACCCTATCCTCTATCCTATCCTATCCTCTATCCTATACTATCATCTACCTTATCCTATCCTCTATCCTATCCAATTACCTATCCTATCCTCTATCCTCTCCTCTAACCTATCCTATATCCTATCCTATCCTCTATCCTATCCTATCCTCTATCCTATCCTATCCTCTATCCTATCCTCTATCCTATCCTATCCGCTATCCTATCCTATCTTCTATCCGATCCTCTATCCTATCCTATCCTCTATCCTATCCTATCCTCTATCCTACTCTATCCTCTATCCTATCCTATCCTCTATCCTATCCTTTCCTCAATCCTATTATATCCTCTATCCTATAATATCCTCTATCCTATCCTATCCTCTATCCTATCCTATCCTCTATCCTATCCTATCCTCTATCCTAACCTATCCTCTAACCTATCCTATCCTCTATCCTATCCTATCCTCTATCCTATCCTATCCTCTATCCTATCCTATCCTCTATCCTCTATCCTCTATCCTATCCTATCCTCTATCCTATCCTATCCTCTATCCTATCCTCTATCCTATCCTATCCTCTATCCTATCCTATCCTCTATTCTATCCTCTATCCTATCCTCTATCCAATCCTATCCTCTATCCTATCCTATCCTCTATCCTATCCTATCCTCTATCCTATCCTATCCTCTATCCTATCCTATCTTTTCCTCTATCCTATCCTATCCTCCATCAGATCCTCTAACCTATCCTATCATCTATACTATCCTCTATCGTATCCTATCCTATCCTCTATCCTATCCTATCCTCTATCCGATCCTCCATCCTATCCTATCCCCTATCCTATCCTATCCTCTATCCTATCCTCTATCCTATCCTCTATCATATCCAATCCTCTATCCTATCCTATCCTCTATTATATCCTATCCTCTATCCTATCCTATCCTATCCTCTATCCTATCCTATCCTCTATCCTAACCTATCCTCTATCCTATCCTATCCCCTATCCTATCCTATCCTCTATCCTATCCTATCCTCTATCCTATCCTATCCTCTATCCTATCCTATCATCTATCCTCTATCCTATCCTATCCTCTATCCTATCCTATCCTCTACCCTATCCTATCCTCTATCCGATCCTCTATCCTATCCTATCCTCTATCCGATCCTCTATTCTATCCTATCCTCTATTATATCCTATCCTCTATCCTATCCTATCCTCTATCCTATCCTATCCTCTATCCTATCCTATCCTCGATCCCATCCTATCCTCTATCCCATCCTATCCTCTATCCTAACCTATCCTCAATCCTATCCTATCCTCTATCCTATCCTATCCTCTATCCTATCCTATCCTCTATCCTATCCTATCCTAACCTCTATCCTCTATCCTATCCTATCCTCTATCCTATCCTATCCTCTATCCTATCCTATCCTCTATCCTATCCTATCCTCTATCCTATCCTATCCTCTATCCTATCCTATCCTCTATCCTATCCTATCCTCTATCCTATCCTATCCTCTATCCTATCCTCTATCCAATCCTATCCTCTATCCTCTATCCTATCCTCTATCCTATCCTCTATCCTATCCTATCCTATCCTCTATCCTATCCTATCCTCTATCAGATCCTCTAACCTATCCTATCATCTATACTATCCTCTATCGTATCCTATCCTATCCTCTATCCTATCCTATCCCCTATCCTATCCTCTATCCTATCCTATCTTCTATCCTATCCTATCCTCTATCCTATCCTATCCTCTATCCTATCCTATCCTCTATCCTATCCTATAATCTATCCTATCCTATCCTCTATCCTATCCTATCCTCTATCCTATCCTCTATCCTATCCTATCCGCTATCCTATCCTATCTTCTATCCGATCCTCTATCCTATCCTATCCTCTATCCTATCCTATCCTCTATCCTCTCCTATCCTCTATCCTATCATATCCTCTATCCTATCCTATCCTCTATCCTATCCTATCCTCTATCCTCTATCCTATCCTATCCTCTATCCTATCCTATCCTCTATCCTATCCTATCCTCTATCCTATCCTCTATCCTATCCTCTATCCAATCCTATCCTCTATCCTATCCTATCCTCTATCCTATCCTATCCTCTATCCTATCCTATCCTATCCTCTATCCTATCCTATCCTCTATCCTCTATCCTATCCTATCCTCTATCCTATCCTATCCTCTATCCTATCCTCTATCCTATCCTCTATCCAATCCTATCCTCTATCCTATCCTATCCTCTATCCTATCCTATCCTCTATCCTATCCTATCCTCTATCCTATCCTATCCTCTATCCTATCCTATCCTATCCTCTATCCTATCCTATCCTCTATCAGATCCTCTAACCTATCCTATCATCTATACTATCCTCTATCGTATCCTATCCTATCCTCTATCCTATCCTATCCTCTATCCGATCCTCTATCCTATCCTATCCCCTATCCTATCCTATCCTCTATCCTATCCTCTATCCTATCCTCTATCCTATCCTCTATCCTATCCTCTATCCTATCCTCTATCCTATCCTCGATCCTATCCTATCCTCTATCCTATCCTCTATAATATCGTTTACTCTATCATATAATATCATCTATCCCATTCTATCCTCTATCCTATCCTCTATCATATCCAATCCTCTATCCTATCCTATCCTCTATCCTATCCTATCCTCTATCCTATCCTCTATCCTCTATCCTATCCTATCCTCTATCCTATCCTATCCTATCCTCTATCCTATCCTATCCTCTACCCTATCCTATCCTCTATTATATCCTATCCTCTATCCTATCCTATCCTCTATCCTATCCTATCCTCTATCCTATCCTATCCTCTATCCCATCCTATCCTCTATCCCATCCTATCCTCTATCCTATCCTATCCTCTATCCTATCCTATCCTCTATCCTATCCTATCCTTTATCCTACCCTATCCTCTATCCTATCCTATCCTCTATCCTATACTATCATCTACCTTATCCTATCCTCTATCCTATCCAATTACCTATCCTATCCTCTATCCTCTCCTCTAACCTATCCTATATCCTATCCTATCCTCTATCCTATCCTATCCTCTATCCTATCCTATCCTCTATCCTATCCTATCCTCTATCCTTTCCTATCCTCTATCCTATCCTATCCTCTATCCTATCCTCTATCCTATCCTATCCTCTATCCTATCCTATCCTCTATCCTATTATATCCTCTATCCTATCCTATCCTCTATCCTATTATATCCTCTATCCTATCCTATCCTCTACCTTATCCTATACTCTATCCTATCCAATTACCTATCCTATCCTCTATCCTATCCTATCCACTATCCTATCCTATCCTCTATCCTATCCTATCCACTATCCTATCCTATCCTCTACCCTATCCTATCCCCTATCCTATCCTCTATCCTATCCTATCTTCTATCCTATCCTATCCTCTATCCTATCCTATCCTCTATCCTATCCTATCCTCTATCCTATCCTATAATCTATCCTATCCTATCGTCTATCCTATCCTATCCTCTATTCTATCCTCTATCCTATCTTATCCGCTATCCTATCCTATCTTCTATCCGATCCTCTATCCTATCTTATCCTCTATCCTATCCTATCCTCTATCCTACTCTATCCTCTATCCTATCCTATCCTCTATCCTATCCTTTCCTCAATCCTATTATATCCTCTATCCTATAATATCCTCTATCCTATCCTATCCTCTATCCTATCCTATCCTCTATCCTATCCTATCCTATCCCCTATCCTATCCTATCCTCTATCCTATCCTATCATCTATCCTCTATCCTATCCTATCCTCTATCCTATCCTATCCTCTACCCTATCCTATCCTCTATCCGATCCTCTATCCTATCCTATCCTCTATCCGATCCTCTATCCTATCCTATCCTCTATCCGATCCTCTATCCTATCCTATCCTCTATTATATCCTATCCTCTATCCTATCCTATCCTCTATCCTATCCTATCCTCGATCCCATCCTATCCTCTATCCCATCCTATCCTCTATCCTAACCTATCCTCAATCCTATCCTATCCTCTATCCTATCCTATCCTCTATCCTATCCTATCCTCTATCCTATCCTATCCTCTATCCTATCCTAACCTCTATCCTCTATCCTATCCTATCCTCTATCCTATCCTATCCTCTATCCTATCCTATCCTCTATCCTATCCTATCCTCTATCCTATCCTATCCTCTATCCTATCCTATCCTCTATCCTATCCTCTATCCAATCCTATCCTCTATCCTATCCTATCCTCTATCCTATCCTCTATCCTATCCTCTATCCTATCCTATCCTATCCTCTATCCTATCCTATCCTCTATCAGATCCTCTAACCTATCCTATCATCTATACTATCCTCTATCGTATCCTATCCTATCCTCTATCCTATCCTATCCTCTATCCGATCCTCTATCCTATCCTATCCCCTATCCTATCCTATTCTATCCTCTATCCTATCCTCTATCCTATCCTCTATCCTATCCTCTATCCTATCCTCGATCCTATCCTATCCTCTATCCTATCCTCTATAATATCGTTTACTCTATCATATCCTATCCTCTATCCTATAATATCATCTATCCTATTCTATCCTCTATCCTATCCTCTATCATATCCAATCCTCTATCCTATCCTATCCTCTATCCTATCCTATCCTCTATCCTATCCTATCCTCTATCCTATCCTATCCTCTATCCTATCCTATCCTATCCTCTATCCTATCCTATCCTCTATCAGATCCTCTAACCTATCCTATTATCTATACTATCCTCTATCGTATCCTATCCTATCCTCTATCCTATCCTATCCTCTATCCTATCCTATCCTCTATCCTATCCTATCCTCTATTATATCCTATCCTCTATCCTATCCTATCCTCTATCCTATCCTATCCTGTATCCTATCCTATCCTCTATCCTATCCTCTACCCTATCCTATCCTCTATAATATCGTTTACTCTATCCAATCCTATCCTCTATCCTATCCTATCCTCTATCCTATCCTCTATCCTATCCTCTATCCTATCCTATCCTATTATCTATCCTATCCTATCCTCTATCAGATCCTCTAACCTATCCTATCATCTATACTATCCTCTATCGTATCCTATCCTATCCTCTATCCTATCCTATCCTCTATCCGATCCTCTATCCTATCCTATCCCCTATCCTATCCTATTCTATCCTCTATCCTATCCTCTATCCTATCCTCTATCCTATCCTCTATCCTATCCTCGATCCTATCCTATCCTCTATCCTATCCTCTATAATATCGTTTACTCTATCATATCCTATCCTCTATCCTATAATATCATCTATCCTATTCTATCCTCTATCCTATCCTCTATCATATCCAATCCTCTATCCTATCCTATCCTCTATCCTATCCTATCCTCTATCCTATCCTATCCTCTATCCTATCCTATCCTCTATCCTATCCTATCCTATCCTCTATCCTATCCTATCCTCTATCAGATCCTCTAACCTATCCTATTATCTATACTATCCTCTATCGTATCCTATCCTATCCTCTATCCTATCCTATCCTCTATCCTATCCTATCCTCTATCCTATCCTATCCTCTATTATATCCTATCCTCTATCCTATCCTATCCTCTATCCTATCCTATCCTGTATCCTATCCTATCCTCTATCCTATCCTCTACCCTATCCTATCCTCTATAATATCGTTTACTCTATCATATCCTATCCTCTATCCTATAATATCATCTATCCTATTCTATCCTCTATCCTATCCTCTATCATATCCAATCCTCTAGCCTATCCTATCCTCTATCCTATCCTATCCTCTATCCGATCCTCTATCCTATCCTATCCCCTATCCTATTCTATCCTATCCTCTATCCTATCCTCTATCCTATCCTCGATCCTATCCTATCCTCTATCCTATCCTCTATAATATCGTTTACTCTATCATATCCTATCCTCTATCCTATAATATCATCTATCCTATTCTATCCTCTATCCTATCCTCTATCATATCCAATCCTCTATCCTATCCTATCCTCTATCCTATCCTATCCTCTATCCTATCCTATCCTCTATCCTATCCTATCCTCTGTCCTATCCTCTATCCTATCCTATCCTCTATCCTATCCTATCCTATCCTCTATCCTATCCTATCCTCTATCCTATCCTATCCTCTATCAGATCCTCTAACCTATCCTATTATCTATACTATCCTCTATCGTATCCTATCCTATCCTCTATCCTATCCTATCCTCTATCCTATCCTATCCTCTATTATATCCTATCCTCTATCCTATCCTATCCTCTATCCTATCCTATCCTGTATCCTATCCTATCCTCTATCCTATCCTCTATCCTATCCTATCCTCTATCCTATCCTATCCTATCCTCTATCCTATCCTATCCTCTATCAGATCCTCTAACCTATCCTATCATCTATACTATCCTCTATCGTATCCTATCCTATCCTCTATCCTATCCTATCCTCTATCCGATCCTCTATCCTATCCTATCCCCTATCCTATCCTATCCTATCCTCTATCCTATCCTCTATCCTATCCTCTATCCTATCCTCGATCCTATCCTATCCTCTATCCTATACTCTATAATATCGTTTACTCTATCATATCCTATCCTCTATCCTATAATATCATCTATCCTATTCTATCCTCTATCCTATCCTCTATCATATCCAATCCTCTATCCTATCCTATCCTCTATCCTATCCTATCCTCTATCCTATCCTCTATCCTATCCTATCCTCTATCCTATCCTATCCTATCCTCTATCCTATCCTATCCTCTATCAGATCCTCTAACCTATCCTATTATCTATACTATCCTCTATCGTATCCTATCCTATCCTCTATCCTATCCTATCCTCTATCCTATCCTATCCTCTATTATATCCTATCCTCTATCCTATCCTATCCTCTATCCTATCCTATCCTCTATCCTATCCTATCCTGTATCCTATCCTATCCTCTATCCTATCCTCTACCCTATCCTATCCTCTATAATATCGTTTACTCTATCATATCCTATCCTCTATCCTATAATATCATCTATCCTATTCTATCCTCTACCCTATCCTCTATCATATCCAATCCTCTAGCCTATCCTATCCTCTATCCTATCCTATCCTCTATCCGATCCTCTATCCTATCCTATCCCCTATCCTATCCTATCCTATCCTCTATCCTATGCTCTATCCTATCCTCTATCCTATCCTCTATCCTATCCTAGATCCTATCCTATCCTCTATCCTATCCTCTATAATATCGTTTACTCTATCATATCCTATCCTCTATCCTATAATATCATCTATCCTATTCTATCCTCTATCCTATCCTCTATCATATCCAATCCTCTATCCTATCCTATCCTCTATCCTATCCTATCCTCTATCCTATCCTATCCTCTATCCTATCCTCTATCCTATCCTATCCTCTATCCTATCCTATCCTATCCTCTATCCTATCCTATCCTCTATCAGATCCTCTAACCTATCCTATCATCTATACTATCCTCTATCGTATCCTATCCTATCCTCTATCCTATCCTATCCTCTACCCTATCCTATCCTCTATAATATCGTTTACTCTATCATATCCTATCCTCTATCCTATAATATCATCTATCCTATTCTATCCTCTATCCTATCCTCTATCATATCCAATCCTCTAGCCTATCCTATCCTCTATCTTATCCTATCCTCTATCCGATCCTCTATCCTATCCTATCCCCTATCCTATTCTATCCTATCCTCTATCCTATCCTCTATCCTATCCTCGATCCTATCCTATCCTCTATCCTATCCTCTATAATATCGTTTACTCTATCATATCCTATCCTCTATCCTATAATATCATCTATCCTATTCTATCCTCTATCCTATCCTCTATCATATCCAATCCTCTATCCTATCCTATCCTCTATCCTATCCTATCCTCTATCCTATCCTATCCTCTATCCTATCCTATCCTCTATCCTATCCTATCCTCTATCCTATCCTATCCTCTATCCTATCCTCTATCCTATCCTATCCTCTATCCTATCCTATCCTATCCTCTATCCTATCCTATCCTCTACCCTATCCTATCCTCTATCCTATCCTATCCTCTATCAGATCCTCTAACCTATCCTATTATCTATACTATCCTCTATCGTATCCTATCCTATCCTCTATCCTATCCTCTATCCTATCCTATCCTCTATCCTATCCTATCCTATCCTCTATCCTATCCTATCCTATCCTCTATCCTATCCTATCCTCTATCAGATCCTCTAACCTATCCTATCATCTATACTATCCTCTATCGTATCCTATCCTATCCTCTATCCTATCCTCTATAATATCGTTTACTCTATCATATCCTATCCTCTATCCTATCCTCTATCATATCCAATCCTCTATCCTATCCTATCCTCTATCCTATCCTATCCTCTATCCTATCCTATCCTCTATCCTATCCTCTATCCTATCCTATCCTCTATCCTATCCTATCCTATCCTCTATCCTATCCTATCCTCTATCAGATCCTCTAACCTATCCTATTATCTATACTATCCTCTATCGTATCCTATCCTATCCTCTATCCTATCCTATCCTCTATCCTATCCTATCCTCTATTATATCCTATCCTCTATCCTATCCTATCCTCTATCCTATCCTATCCTCTATCCTATCCTATCCTGTATCCTATCCTATCCTCTATCCTATCCTCTACCCTATCCTATCCTCTATAATATCGTTTACTCTATCATATCCTATCCTCTATCCTATAATATCATCTATCCTATTCTATCCTCTACCCTATCCTCTATCATATCCAATCCTCTAGCCTATCCTATCCTCTATCCTATCCTATCCTCTATCCGATCCTCTATCCTATCCTATCCCCTATCCTATCCTATCCTATCCTCTATCCTATCCTCTATCCTATCCTCTATCCTATCCTCTATCCTATCCTCGATCCTATCCTATCCTCTATCCTATCCTCTATAATATCGTTTACTCTATCATATCCTATCCTCTATCCTATAATATCATCTATCCTATTCTATCCTCTATCCTATCCTCTATCATATCCAATCCTCTATCCTATCCTATCCTCTATCCTATCCTATCCTCTATCCTATCCTATCCTCTATCCTATCCTATCCTCTATCTTATCCTATCCTCTATCCTATCCTATCCTCTATCCTATCCTCTATCCTATCCTATCCTCTATCCTATCCTATCCTCTATCCTATCCTATCCTATCCTCTATCCTATCCTATCCTCTATCCTATCCTATCCTATCCTCTATCCTATCCTATCCTCTATCCTATCCTATCCTCTATTATATCCTATCCTCTATCCTATCCTATCCTCTATCCTATCCTATTCTCTATCCTATCCTATCCTCTATCCCATCCTATCCTCTATCCCATCCTATCCTCTATCCTATCCTATCCTCTATCCTATCCTATCCTCTATCCTATCCTATCCTTTATCCTACCCTATCCTCTATCCTATCCTATCCTCTATCCTATACTATCATCTACCTTATCCTATCCTCTATCCTATCCAATTACCTATCCTATCCTCTATCCTCTCCTCTAACCTATCCTATATCCTATCCTATCCTCTATCCTATCCTATCCTCTATTCGATCCTATCCTCTATCATATACTATCCTCTATCCTATCCAATCCTCTATCCTATCCTATCTTCTATCCGATCCTCTATCCTATCCTATCCTGTATCCTATCCTATCCTCTATCCTACTCTATCCTCTATCCTATCCTATCCTCTATCCTATCCTATCCTCTATCCTATCCTCTATCCTATCCTATCCTCTATCCTATCCTATCCTCTATCCTATCCTCTATCCTATCCTATCCTCTATCCTATCCTATCCTCTATCCTATCCTATCCTCTATCTTATCCTATCCTATCCTCTATCCTATCCTATCCTCTATCCTATACTATCATCTACCTTATCCTATCCTCTATCCTATCCAATTATCTATCCTATCCTCTATTATATCCTTTCCTCTATCCTATCCTATCCTCTATCCTATCCTATCCTCTATCCTATCCTATCCTCTATCCTACTCTATCCTCTATCCTATCCTATCCTCTATCCTATCCTATCCTCTATCCTATCCTATCCTCTATCCTACTCTATCCTCTATCCTATCCTATCCTCTATCCTATCCTATCCTCTATCCTATCCTATCCTCTATCCTATCCTATCCTCTATCCTATCCTATCCTCTATCCTATCCTATCCTCTATCCTATCCTATCCTCTATCCTATCCTATCCTATCCTCTATCCTATCCTATCCTCTATCAGATCCTCTAACCTATCCTATCATCTATACTATCCTCTATCGTATCCTATCCTATCCTCTATCCTATCCTATCCCCTATCCTATCCTCTATCCTATCCTATCTTCTATCCTATCCTATCCTCTATCCTATCCTATCCTCTATCCTATCCTATCCTCTATCCTATCCTATAATCTATCCTATCCTATCCTCTATCCTATCCTATCCTCTATCCTATCCTATCTTTTCCTCTATCCTATCCTATCCTCCATCAGATCCTCTAACCTATCCTATCATCTATACTATCCTCTATCGTATCCTATCCGATCCTCTATCCTATCCTATCCTCTATCCGATCCTCTATCCTATCCTATCCTCTATTATATCCTATCCTCTATCCTATCCTCTATCCTATCCTATCCTCTATCCTATCCTATCCTCTATCCTATCCTCTATCCTATCCTATCCTCTATCCTATCCTATCCTCTATCCTATCCTATCCTCTATCTTATCCTATCCTATCCTCTATCCTATCCTATCCTCTATCCTATACTATCATCTACCTTATCCTATCCTCTATCCTATCCAATTATCTATCCTATCCTCTATTATATCCTTTCCTCTATCCTATCCTATCCTCTATCCTATCCTATCCTCTATCCTATCCTATCCTCTATCCTACTCTATCCTCTATCCTATCCTATCCTCTATCCTATCCTATCCTCTATCCTATCCTATCCTCTATCCTACTCTATCCTCTATCCTATCCTATCCTCTATCCTATCCTATCCTCTATCCTATCCTATCCTCTATCCTATCCTATCCTCTATCCTATCCTATCCTCTATCCTATCCTATCCTCTATCCTATCCTATCCTATCCTCTATCCTATCCTATCCTCTATCAGATCCTCTAACCTATCCTATCATCTATACTATCCTCTATCGTATCCTATCCTATCCTCTATCCTATCCTATCCCCTATCCTATCCTCTATCCTATCCTATCTTCTATCCTATCCTATCCTCTATCCTATCCTATCCTCTATCCTATCCTATCCTCTATCCTATCCTATAATCTATCCTATCCTATCCTCTATCCTATCCTATCCTCTATCCTATCCTCTATCCTATCCTATCCGCTATCCTATCCTATCTTCTATCCGATCCTCTATCCTATCCTATCCTCTATCCTATCCTATCCTCTATCCTCTCCTATCCTCTATCCTATCATATCCTCTATCCTATCCTATCCTCTATCCTATCCTATCCTCTATCCTCTATCCTATCCTATCCTCTATCCTATCCTATCCTCTATCCTATCCTATCCTCTATCCTATCCTCTATCCTATCCTCTATCCAATCCTATCCTCTATCCTATCCTATCCTCTATCCTATCCTATCCTCTATCCTATCCTATCCTATCCTCTATCCTATCCTATCCTCTATCCTATCCTATCCTCTATCCTATCCTCTATCCTATCCTCTATCCAATCCTATCCTCTATCCTATCCTATCCTCTATCCTATCCTATCCTCTATCCTATCCTATCCTCTATCCTATCCTATCCTATCCTCTATCCTATCCTATCCTCTATCAGATCCTCTAACCTATCCTATCATCTATACTATCCTCTATCGTATCCTATCCTATCCTCTATCCTATCCTATCCTCTATCCGATCCTCTATCCTATCCTATCCCCTATCCTATCCTATCCTCTATCCTATCCTATCCTATCCTCTATCCTATCCTATCCTCTATCAGATCCTCTAACCTATCCTATCATCTATACTATCCTCTATCGTATCCTATCCTATCCTCTATCCTATCCTATCCCCTATGCTATCCTCTATCCTATCCTATCTTCTATCCTATCCTATCCTCTATCCTATCCTATCCTCTATCCTATCCTATCCTCTATCCTATCCTATAATCTATCCTATCCTATCCTCTATCCTATCCTATCCTCTATCCTATCCTCTATCCTATCCTATCCGCTATCCTATCCTATCTTCTATCCGATCCTCTATCCTATCCTATCCTCTATCCTATCCTATCCTCTATCCTCTCCTATCCTCTATCCTATCATATCATCTATCCTATCCTATCCTCTATCCTATCCTATCCTCTATCCTCTATCCTATCCTATCCTCTATCCTATCCTATCCTCTATCCTATCCTATCCTCTATCCTATCCTCTATCCTATCCTCTATCCAATCCTATCCTCTATCCTATCCTATCCTCTATCCTATCCTATCCTCTATCCTATCCTATCCTATCCTCTATCCTATCCTATCCTCTATCCTCTATCCTATCCTATCCTCTATCCTATCCTATCCTCTATCCTATCCTCTATCCTATCCTCTATCCAATCCTATCCTCTATCCTATCCTATCCTCTATCCTATCCTATCCTCTATCCTATCCTATCCTCTATCCTATCCTATCCTATCCTCTATCCTATCCTATCCTCTATCAGATCCTCTAACCTATCCTATCATCTATACTATCCTCTATCGTATCCTATCCTATCCTCTATCCTATCCTATCCTCTATCCGATCCTCTATCCTATCCTATCCCCTATCCTATCCTATCCTCTATCCTATCCTCTATCCTATCCTCTATCCTATCCTCTATCCTATCCTCTATCCTATCCTCTATCCTATCCTCGATCCTATCCTATCCTCTATCCTATCCTCTATAATATCGTTTACTCTATCATATAATATCATCTATCCTATTCTATCCTCTATCCTATCCTCTATCATATCCAATCCTCTATCCTATCCTATCCTCTATCCTATCCTATCCTCTATCCTATCCTATCCTCTATCCTATCCTATCCTCTATCCTATCCTATCCTATCCTCTATCCTATCCTATCCTCTACCCTATCCTATCCTCTATTATATCCTATCCTCTATCCTATCCTATCCTCTATCCTATCCTATCCTCTATCCTATCCTATCCTCTATCCCATCCTATCCTCTATCCCATCCTATCCTCTATCCTATCCTATCCTCTATCCTATCCTATCCTCTATCCTATCCTATCCTTTATCCTACCCTATCCTCTATCCTATCCTATCCTCTATCCTATACTATCATCTACCTTATCCTATCCTCTATCCTATCCAATTACCTATCCTATCCTCTATCCTCTCCTCTAACCTATCCTATATCCTATCCTATCCTCTATCCTATCCTATCCTCTATCCTATCCTATCCTCTATCCTATCCTATCCTCTATCCTATCCTATCCTCTATCCTATCCTATCCTCTATCCTATCCTATCCTCTATCCTATCCTCTATCCTATCCTATCCTCTATCCTATCCTATCCTCTATCCTATTATATCCTCTATCCTATCCTATCCTCTATCCTATTATATCCTCTATCCTATCCTATCCTCTACCTTATCCTATACTCTATCCTATCCAATTACCTATCCTATCCTCTATCCTATCCTATCCACTATCCTATCCTATCCTCTATCCTATCCTATCCACTATCCTATCCTATCCTCTACCCTATCCTATCCCCTATCCTATCCTCTATCCTATCCTATCTTCTATCCTATCCTATCCTCTATCCTATCCTATCCTCTATCCTATCCTATCCTCTATCCTATCCTATAATCTATCCTATCCTATCGTCTATCCTATCCTATCCTCTATCCTATCCTCTATCCTATCTTATCCGCTATCCTATCCTATCTTCTATCCGATCCTCTATCCTATCTTATCCTCTATCCTATCCTATCCTCTATCCTACTCTATCCTCTATCCTATCCTATCCTCTATCCTATCCTTTCCTCAATCCTATTATATCCTCTATCCTATAATATCCTCTATCCTATCCTATCCTCTATCCTATCCTATCCTCTATCCTATCCTATCCTCTATCCTAACCTATCCTCTAACCTATCCTATCCTCTATCCTATCCTATCCTCTATCCTATCCTATCCTCTATCCTATCCTATCCTCTATCCTCTATCCTCTATCCTATCCTATCCTCTATCCTATCCTATCCTCTATCCTATCCTCTATCCTATCCTATCCTCTATCCTATCCTATCCTCTATCCTATCCTATCCTCTATTCTATCCTCTATCCTATCCTCTATCCAATCCTATCCTCTATCCTATCCTATCCTCTATCCTATCCTATCCTCTATCCTATCCTATCTTTTCCTCTATCCTATCCTATCCTCTATCCTATCCTATCTTTTCCTCTATCCTATCCTATCCTCCATCAGATCCTCTAACCTATCCTATCATCTATACTATCCTCTATCGTATCCTATCCTATCCTCTATCCTATCCTATCCTCTATCCGATCCTCCATCCTATCCTATCCCCTATCCTATCCTATCCTCTATCCTATCCTCTATCATATCCAATCCTCTATCCTATCCTATCCTCTATCCTATCCTATCCTCTATCCTATCCTATCCTATCCTCTATCCTATCCTATCCTCTATCCTAACCTATCCTCTATCCTATCCTATCCCCTATCGTATCCTATCCTCTATCCTATCCTATCCTCTATCCTATCCTATCCTCTATCCTATCCTATCATCTATCCTCTATCCTATCCTATCCTCTATCCTATCCTATCCTCTACCCTATCCTATCCTCTATCCGATCCTCTATCCTATCCTATCCTCTATCCGATCCTCTATCCTATCCTATCCTCTATTATATCCTATCCTCTATCCTATCCGATCCTCTATCCTATCCTATCCTCTATCCTATCCTATCCTCGATCCCATCCTATCCTCTATCCCATCCTATCCTCTATCCTAACCTATCCTCAATCCTATCCTATCCTCTATCCTATCCTATCCTCTATCCTATCCTATCCTCTATCCTATCCTATCCTCTATCCTATCCTAACCTCTATCCTCTATCCTATCCTATCCTCTATCCTATCCTATCCTCTATCCTATCCTATCCTCTATCCTATCCTATCCTCTATCCTATCCTATCCTCTATCCTATCCTATCCTCTATCCTATCCTATCCTCTATCCTATCCTCTATCCAATCCTATCCTCTATCCTATCCTATCCTCTATCCTATCCTCTATCCTATCCTATCCTATCCTCTATCCTATCCTATCCTCTATCAGATCCTCTAACCTATCCTATCATCTATACTATCCTCTATCGTATCCTATCCTATCCTCTATCCTATCCTATCCTCTATCCGATCCTCTATCCTATCCTATCCCCTATCCTATCCTATTCTATCCTCTATCCTATCCTCTATCCTATCCTCTATCCTATCCTCTATCCTATCCTCGATCCTATCCTATCCTCTATCCTATCCTCTATAATATCGTTTACTCTATCATATCCTATCCTCTATCCTATAATATCATCTATCCTATTCTATCCTCTATCCTATCCTATCCTCTATTATATCCTATCCTCTATCCTATCCTATCCTCTATCCTATCCTATCCTGTATCCTATCCTCTACCCTATCCTATCCTCTATAATATCGTTTACTCTATCATATCCTATCCTCTATCCTATAATATCATCTATCCTATTCTATCCTCTATCCTATCCTCTATCATATCCAATCCTCTAGCCTATCCTATCCTCTATCCTATCCTATCCTCTATCCGATCCTCTATCCTATCCTATCCCCTATCCTATTCTATCCTATCCTCTATCCTATCCTCTATCCTATCCTCGATCCTATCCTATCCTCTATCCTATCCTCTATAATATCGTTTACTCTATCATATCCTATCCTCTATCCTATAATATCATCTATCCTATTCTATCCTCTATCCTATCCTCTATCATATCCAATCCTCTATCCTATCCTATCCTCTATCCTATCCTATCCTCTATCCTATCCTATCCTCTATCCTATCCTATCCTCTGTCCTATCCTCTATCCTATCCTATCCTCTATCCTATCCTATCCTATCCTCTATCCTATCCTATCCTCTATCCTATCCTATCCTCTATCAGATCCTCTAACCTATCCTATTATCTATACTATCCTCTATCGTATCCTATCCTATCCTCTATCCTATCCTATCCTCTATCCTATCCTATCCTCTATTATATCCTATCCTCTATCCTATCCTATCCTCTATCCTATCCTATCCTGTATCCTATCCTATCCTCTATCCTATCCTCTATCCTATCCTATCCTCTATCCTATCCTATCCTATCCTCTATCCTATCCTATCCTCTATCAGATCCTCTAACCTATCCTATCATCTATACTATCCTCTATCGTATCCTATCCTATCCTCTATCCTATCCTATCCTCTATCCGATCCTCTATCCTATCCTATCCCCTATCCTATCCTATCCTATCCTCTATCCTATCCTCTATCCTATCCTCTATCCTATCCTCGATCCTATCCTATCCTCTATCCTATCCTCTATAATATCGTTTACTCTATCATATCCTATCCTCTATCCTATAATATCATCTATCCTATTCTATCCTCTACCCTATCCTCTATCATATCCAATCCTCTAGCCTATCCTATCCTCTATCCTATCCTATCCTCTATCCGATCCTCTATCCTATCCTATCCCCTATCCTATCCTATCCTATCCTCTATCCTATCCTCTATCCTATCCTCTATCCTATCCTCTATCCTATCCTCGATCCTATCCTATCCTCTATCCTATGCTCTATAATATCGTTTACTCTATCATATCCTATCCTCTATCCTATAATATCATCTATCCTATTCTATCCTCTATCCTATCCTCTATCATATCCAATCCTCTATCCTATCCTATCCTCTATCCTATCCTATCCTCTATCCTATCATATCCTCTATCCTATCCTCTATCCTATCCTATCCTCTATCCTATCCTATCCTATCCTCTATCCTATCCTATCCTCTATCAGATCCTCTAACCTATCCTATCATCTATACTATCCTCTATCGTATCCTATCCTATCCTCTATCCTATCCTATCCTCTACCCTATCCTATCCTCTATAATATCGTTTACTCTATCATATCCTATCCTCTATCCTATAATATCATCTATCCTATTCTATCCTCTATCCTATCCTCTATCATATCCAATCCTCTAGCCTATCCTATCCTCTATCTTATCCTATCCTCTATCCGATCCTCTATCCTATCCTATCCCCTATCCTATTCTATCCTATCCTCTATCCTATCCTCTATCCTATCCTCGATCCTATCCTATCCTCTATCCTATCCTCTATAATATCGTTTACTCTATCATATCCTATCCTCTATCCTATAATATCATCTATCCTATTCTATCCTCTATCCTATCCTCTATCATATCCAATCCTCTATCCTATCCTATCCTCTATCCTATCCTATCCTCTATCCTATCCTATCCTCTATCCTATCCTATCCTCTATCCTATCCTATCCTCTATCCTATCCTCTATCCTATCCTATCCTCTATCCTATCCTATCCTATCCTCTATCCTATCCTATCCTCTATCCTATCCTATCCTCTATCCTATCCTATCCTCTATCAGATCCTCTAACCTATCCTATTATCTATACTATCCTCTATCGTATCCTATCCTATCCTCTATCCTATCCTCTATCGTATCCTATCCTCTATCCTATCCTATCCTATCCTCTATCCTATCCTATCCTCTATCAGATCCTCTAACCTATCCTATCATCTATACTATCCTCTATCGTATCCTATCCTATCCTCTATCCTATCCTATCCTCTATCCGATCCTCTATCCTATCCTATCCCCTATCCTATCCTATCCTATCCTCTATCCTATCCTCTATCCTATCCTCTATCCTATCCTCGATCCTATCCTATCCTCTATCCTATCCTCTATAATATCGTTTACTCTATCATATCCTATCCTCTATCCTATCCTCTATCATATCCAATCCTCTATCCTATCCTATCCTCTATCCTATCCTATCCTCTATCCTATCCTATCCTCTATCCTATCCTCTATCCTATCCTATCCTCTATCCTATCCTATCCTCTATCAGATCCTCTAACCTATCCTATTATCTATACTATCCTCTATCGTATCCTATCCTATCCTCTATCCTATCCTATCCTCTATCCTATCCTATCCTCTATTATATCCTATCCTCTATCCTATCCTATCCTCTATCCTATCCTATCCTCTATCCTATCCTATCCTGTATCCTATCCTATCCTCTATCCTATCCTCTACCCTATCCTATCCTCTATAATATCGTTTACTCTATCATATCCTATCCTCTATCCTATAATATCATCTATCCTATTCTATCCTCTACCCTATCCTCTATCATATCCAATCCTCTAGCCTATCCTATCCTCTATCCTATCCTATCCTCTATCCGATCCTCTATCCTATCCTATCCCCTATCCTATCCTATCCTATCCTCTATCCTATCCTCTATCCTATCCTCTATCCTATCCTCTATCCTATCCTCGATCCTATCCTATCCTCTATCCTATCCTCTATAATATCGTTTACTCTATCATATCCTATCCTCTATCCTATAATATCATCTATCCTATTCTATCCTCTATCCTATCCTCTATCATATCCAATCCTCTCTCCTATCCTATCCTCTATCCTATCCTATCCTCTATCCTATCCTATCCTCTATCCTATCCTATCCTCTATCCTATCCTATCCTCTATCCTATCCTCTATCCTATCCTATCCTCTATCCTATCCTATCCTATCCTCTATCCTATCCTATCCTCTATCCTATCCTATCCTCTATCAGATCCTCTAACCTATCCTATTATCTATACTATCCTCTATCGTATCCTATCCTATCCTCTATCCTATCCTATCCTCTATCCTATCCTATCCTCTATTATATCCTATCCTCTATCCTATCCTATCCTCTATCCTATCCTATCCTGTATCCTATCCTATCCTCTATCCTATCCTCTACCCTATCCTATCCTCTATAATATCGTTTACTCTATCATATAATATCATCTATCCTATTCTATCCTCTATCCTATCCTCTATCATATCCAATCCTCTATCCTATCCTATCCTCTATCCTATCCTATCCTCTATCCTATCCTATCCTCTATCCTATCCTATCCTCTATCCTATCCTATCCTCTATCCTATCCTATCCTATCCTCTATCCTATCCTATCCTCTATCCTATCCTATCCTATCCTCTATCCTATCCTATCCTCTATCCTATCCTATCCTCTATTATATCCTATCCTCTATCCTATCCTATCCTCTATCCTATCCTATCCTCTATCCTATCCTATCCTCTATCCCATCCTATCCTCTATCCCATCCTATCCTCTATCCTATCCTATCCTCTATCCTATCCTATCCTCTATCCTATCCTATCCTTTATCCTACCCTATCCTCTATCCTATCCTATCCTCTATCCTATACTATCATCTACCTTATCCTATCCTCTATCCTATCCTATCCTCTATCCTCTCCTCTAACCTATCCTATATCCTATCCTATCCTCTATCCTATCCTATCCTCTATTCGATCCTATCCTCTATCATATACTATCCTCTATCCTATCCAATCCTCTATCCTATCCTATCTTCTATCCGATCCTCTATCCTATCCTATCCTGTATCCTATCCTATCCTCTATCCTACTCTATCCTCTATCCTATCCTATCCTCTATCCTATCCTATCCTCTATCCTATCCTCTATCCTATCCTATCCTCTATCCTATCCTATCCTCTATCCTATCCTCTATCCTATCCTATCCTCTATCCTATCCTATCCTCTATCCTATCCTATCCTCTATCTTATCCTATCCTATCCTCTATCCTATCCTATCCTCTATCCTATACTATCATCTACCTTATCCTATCCTCTATCCTATCCAATTATCTATCCTATCCTCTATTATATCCTTTCCTCTATCCTATCCTATCCTCTATCCTATCCTATCCTCTATCCTATCCTATCCTCTATCCTACTCTATCCTCTATCCTATCCTATCCTCTATCCTATCCTATCCTCTATCCTATCCTATCCTCTATCCTACTCTATCCTCTATCCTATCCTATCCTCTATCCTATCCTATCCTCTATCCTATCCTATCCTCTATCCTATCCTATCCTCTATCCTATCCTATCCTCTATCCTATCCTATCCTCTATCCTATCCTATCCTCTATCCTATCCTATCCTCTATCAGATCCTCTAACCTATCCTATCATCTATACTATCCTCTATCGTATCCTATCCTATCCTCTATCCTATCCTATCCTCTATCCGATCCTCTATCCTATCCTATCCCCTATCCTATCCTATCCTCTATCCTATCCTCTATCCTATCCTGTATCCTATCCTCGATCCTATCCTATCCTCTATCCTATTCTCTATAATATCGTTTACTCTATCATATAATATCATCTATCCTATTCTATCCTCTATCCTATCCTCTATCATATCCAATCCTCTGTCCTATCCTATCCTCTATCCTATCCTATCCTCTATCCTATCCTATCCTCTATCCTATCCTATCCTCTATCCTATCCTATCCTATCCTCTATCCTATCCTATCCTCTATCCTATCCTATCCTCTATTATATCCTATCCTCTATCCTAACCTATCCTCTATCCTATCCTATCCTATCCTCTATCCTATCCTATCCTCTATCCTATCCTATCCTCTATCCTATCCTATCCTCTATCCTATCATATCCTCTATCCTATCCTATCCTATCCTCTATCCTATCCTATCCTCTATCCTCTATCCTATCCTATCCTCTATCCTATCCTATCCTCTATCCTATCCTATCCTCTATCCTATCCTATCCTCTATCCTATCCTCTATCCTATCCTCTATCCTATCCTCTATCCAATCCTATCCTCTATCCTATCCTATCCTCTATCCTATCCTATCCTCTATCCTCTATCCTATCCTATCCTCTATCCTATCCTATCCTCTATCCTATCCTCTATCCTATCCTCTATCCAATCCTATCCTCTATCCTATCCTATCCTCTATCCTATCCTATCCTCTATCCTATCCTATCCTCTATCCTATCCTCTATCCTATCCTATCCCCTATCCTATCCTATCCTCTATCCTATCCTCTATCCTATCCTCGATCCTATCCTATCCTCTATCCTATCCTCTATAATATCGTTTACTCTATCATATAATATCATCTATCCTATTCTATCCTCTATCCTATCCTCTATCATATCCAATCCTCTATCCTATCCTATCCTCTATCCTATCCTATCCTCTATCCTATCCTATCCTCTATCCTATCCTATCCTCTATCCTATCCTATCCTCTATCCTATCCTATCCTCTATCCTATCCTATCCTCTATCCTATCCTATCCTCTATCCTATCCTATCCTATCCTCTATCCTATCCTATCCTCTATCCTATCCTATCCTCTATTATATCCTATCCTCTATCCTATCCTATCCTCTATCCTATCCTATCCTCTATCCTATCCTATCCTCTATCCCATCCTATCCTCTATCCCATCCTATCCTCTATCCTATCCTATCCTCTATCCTATCCTATCCTCTATCCTATCCTATCCTTTATCCTACCCTATCCTCTATCCTATCCTATCCTCTATCCTATACTATCATCTACCTTATCCTATCCTCTATCCTATCCAATTACCTATCCTATCCTCTATCCTCTCCTCTAACCTATCCTATATCCTATCCTATCCTCTATCCTATCCTATCCTCTATTCGATCCTATCCTCTATCATATACTATCCTCTATCCTATCCAATCCTCTATCCTATCCTATCTTCTATCCGATCCTCTATCCTATCCTATCCTGTATCCTATCCTATCCTCTATCCTACTCTATCCTCTATCCTATCCTATCCTCTATCCTATCCTATCCTCTATCCTATCCTCTATCCTATCCTATCCTCTATCCTATCCTCTATCCTATCCTATCCTCTATCCTATCCTATCCTCTATCCTATCCTATCCTCTATCCTATCCTATCCTCTATCTTATCCTATCCTATCCTCTATCCTATCCTATCCTCTATCCTATCCTATCATCTATACTATCCTCTATCGTATCCTATCCTATCCTCTATCCTATCCTATCCTCTATCCGATCCTCTATCCTATCCTATCCCCTATCCTATCCTATCCTCTATCCTATCCTCTATCCTATCCTGTATCCTATCCTCGATCCTATCCTATCCTCTATCCTATCCTCTATAATATCGTTTACTCTATCATATAATATCATCTATCCTATTCTATCCTCTATCCTATCCTCTATCATATCCAATCCTCTGTCCTATCCTATCCTCTATCCTATCCTATCCTCTATCCTATCCTATCCTCTATCCGATCCTCTATCCTATCCTATCCTCTATCCTATCCTCTATCCTATCCTCTATCCTATCCTATCCTCTATCCTATCCTATCCTCTATCCTATCCTATCCTCTATCCTATCCTATCCTCTATCCTATCCTATCCTCTATCCTATCCTATCCTCTATCCTAACCTATCCTCTATCCTATCCTATCCTCTATCCTATCCTATCCTCTATCCTATCCTATCCTCTATCCTATCCTCTATCCTATCCTCTATCCAATCCTATCCTCTATCCTATCCTATCCTCTATCCTATCCTATCCTCTATCCTATCCTATCCTATCCTCCATCAGATCCTCTAACCTATCCTATCATCTATACTATCCTCTATCGTATCCTATCCTATCCTCTATCCTATCCTATCCTCTATCCGATCCTCTATCCTATCCTATCCCCTATCCTATCCTATCCTCTATCCTATCCTCTATCCTATCCTCTATCCTATCCTCGATCCTATCCTATCCTCTATCCTATCCTCTATAATATTGTTTACTCTATCATATCCTATCCTCTATCCTATAATATCATCTATCCTATTCTATCCTCTATCCTATCCTGTATCATATCCAATCCTCTATCCTATCCTATCCTCTATCCTATCCTATCCTCGATCCTATCCTATCCTCTATCCTATCCTATCCTCTATCCTATCCTCTCCTCTATCCTATCCTACCCTCTTTCCTATCCTATCCTCTATCCTATCCTATCCTATCCTCTATCCTATCCTATCCTCTATCCTATCCTCTATCGTATCCTATCCTCTATCCTATCCTATCCTCTATCCGATTCTCTATCCTATCCTATCCTCTATTATATCCTATCCTCTATCCTATCCTATCCTCTATCCTATCCTATCCTCTATCCTATCTTATCCTCGATCCCATCCTATCCTCTATCCCATCCTATCCTCTATCCTAACCTATCCTCTATCCTATCCTATCCTCTATCCTATCCTATCCTCTATCCTATCCTATCCTCTATCCTATCCTATCCTCTATCCTATCCTATCCTCTATCCTCTATCCTATCCTATACTCTATCCTATCCTCTATCCTATCCTCTATCCAATCCTATCCTCTATCCTATCCTATCCTCTATCCTATCCTATCCTCTATCCTATCCTCTATCCTATCCTATCACCTATCCTATCCTATCCTCTATCCTATCCTCTATCCTATCCTCGATCCTATCCTATCCTCTATCCTATCCTCTATAATATCGTTTACTCTATCATATAATATCATCTATCCTATTCTATCCTCTATCCTATCCTCTATCATATCCAATCCTCTATCCTATCCTATCATCTATCCTATCCTATCCTCTATCCTATCCTATCCTCTATCCTATCCTATCCTCTATCCTATCCTATCCTCTATCCTATCCTATCCTATCCTCTATCCTATCCTATCCTCTATCCTATCCTATCCTCTATTATATCCTATCCTCTATCCTATCCTATCCTCTATCCTATCCTATCCTCTATCCTATCATATCCTCTATCCCATCCTATCCTCTATCCCATCCTATCCTCTATCCTATCCTATCCTCTATCCTATCCTATCCTCTATCCTATCCTATCCTTTATCCTACCCTATCCTCTATCCTATCCTATCCTCTATCCTATACTATCATCTACCTTATCCTATCCTCTATCCTATCCAATTACCTATCCTATCCTCTATCCTCTCCTCTAACATATCCTATATCCTATCCTATCCTCTATCCTATCCTATCCTCTATCCTATCCTATCCTCTATCCTATCCTATCCTCTATCTTATCCTATCCTATCCTCTACCCTATCCTATCCTCTATCCTATACTATCATCTACCTTATCCTATCCTCTATCCTATCCAATTATCTATCCTATCCTCTATTATATCCTTTCCTCTATCCTATCCTATCCTCTATCCTATCCTATCCTCTATCCTATCCTATCCTCTATCCTACTCTATCCTCTATCCTATCCTATCCTCTATCCTATCCTATCCTCTATCCTATCCTATCCTCTATCCTACTCTATCCTCTATCCTATCCTATCCTCTATCCTATCCTATCCTCTATCTTATCCTATCCTCTATCCTATCCTATCCTCTATCCTATCCTATCCTCTATCCTATCCTCTATCCTATCCTATCCTCTATCCTATCCTATCCTCTATCCTATCCTATCCTCTATCTTATCCTATCCTATCCTCTACCTATCCTATCCTCTATCCTATACTATCATCTACCTTATCCTATCCTCTATCCTATCCAATTATCTATCCTATCCTCTATTATATCCTTTCCTCTATCCTATCCTATCCTCTATCCTAACCTATCCTCTATCCTATCCTATCCTCTATCCTATCCTATCCTCTATCCTATCCTATCCTCTATCCTATCCTATCCTCTATCCTATCCTATCCTCTATCCTATCCTCTATCCTATCCTATCCCCTATCCTATCCTATCCTCTATCCTATCATCTATACTATCCTCTATCGTATCCTATCCTATCCTCTATCCTATCCTATCCTCTATCCGATCCTCTATCCTATCCTATCCCCTATCCTATCCTATCCTCTATCCTATCCTCTATCCTATCCTGTATCCTATCCTCGATCCTATCCTATCCTCTATCCTATCCTCTATAATATCGTTTACTCTATCATATAATATCATCTATCCTATTCTATCCTCTATCCTATCCTCTATCATATCCAATCCTCTGTCCTATCCTATCCTCTATCCTATCCTATCCTCTATCCTATCCTATCCTCTATCCTATCCTATCCTCTATCCTATCCTATCCTCTATCCTATCCTATCCTATCCTCTATCCTATCCTATCCTCTATCCTATACTATCATCTACCTTATCCTATCCTCTATCCTACCCAATTACCTATCCTATCCTCTATCCTCTCCTCTAACCTATCCTATATCCTATCCTATCCTCTATCCTATCCTATCCTCTATTCTATCCTATCCTCTATCATATACTATCCTCTATCCTATCCAATCCTCTATCCTATCCTATCTTCTATCCGATCCTCTATCCTATCCTATCCTGTATCCTATCCTATCCTCTATCCTACTCTATCCTCTATCCTATCCTATCCTCTATCCTATCCTCTGCTCTATCCTATCCTCTATCCTATCCTATCATCTATCCTATCCTATCCTCTATCCTATCCTCTATCCTATCCTATCCTCTATCCTATCCTATCCTCTATCCTATCCTATCCTCTATCTTATCCTATCCTATCCTCTATCCTATCCTATCCTCTATCCTATACTATCATCTACCTTATCCTATCCTCTATCCTATCCAATTACCTATCCTATCCTCTATTATATCCTTTCCTCTATCCTATCCTATCCTCTATCCGATCCTCTATCCTATCCTATCCTCTATCCTATCCTCTATCCTATCCTCTATCCTATCCTATCCTCTATCCTATCCTATCCTCTATTCTATCCTATCCTCTATCATATACTATCCTCTATCCTATCCTATCCTCTATCCTATCCTATCTTCTATCCGATCCTCTATCCTATCCTATCCTCTATCCTATCCTATCCTCTATCCTACTCTATCCTCTATCCTATCCTATCCTATCCTCTATCCTATCCTATCCTCTATCCTATCCTATCCTCGATCCCATCCTATCCTCTATCCCATCCTATCCTCTATCCTAACCTATCCTCTATCCTATCCTATCCTCTATCCTATCCTATCCTCAATCCTATCCTATCCTCTATCCTATCCTATCCTCTATTATATCCTATCCTCTATCCTATCCTATCCTCTATTATATCCTATCCTCTATCCTATCCTATCCTCTATCCTATCCTACCCTCTTTCCTATCCTATCCTCTATCCTATCCTATCCTCTATCCTAACCTATCCTCTATCCTATCCTATCCTCTATCCTATCCTATCCTCTATCCTATCCTATCCTCTATCCTATCCTCTATCCAATCCTATCCTCTATCCTATCCTATCCTCTATCCTATCCTATCCTCTATCCTATCCTATCCTCTATCCTATCCTATCCTATCCTCCATCAGATCCTCTAACCTATCCTATCATCTATACTATCCTCTATCGTATCCTATCCTATCCTCTATCCTATCCTATCCTCTATCCGATCCTCTATCCTATCCTATCCCCTATCCTATCCTATCCTCTATCCTATCCTCTATCCTATCCTCTATCCTATCCTCGATCCTATCCTATCCTCTATCCTATCCTCTATAATATTGTTTACTCTATCATATCCTATCCTCTATCCTATAATATCATCTATCCTATTCTATCCTCTATCCTATCCTGTATCATATCCAATCCTCTATCCTATCCTATCCTCTATCCTATCCTATCCTCGATCCTATCCTATCCTCTATCCTATCCTATCCTCTATCCTATCCTATCCTCTATCCTATCCTCTCCTCTATCCTATCCTACCCTCTTTCCTATCCTATCCTCTATCCTATCCTATCCTATCCTCTATCCTATCCTATCCTCTATCCTATCCTCTATCGTATCCTATCCTCTATCCTATCCTATCCTCTATCCGATTCTCTATCCTATCCTATCCTCTATTATATCCTATCCTCTATCCTATCCTATCCTCTATCCTATCCTATCCTCTATCCTATCTTATCCTCGATCCCATCCTATCCTCTATCCCATCCTATCCTCTATCCTAACCTATCCTCTATCCTATCCTATCCTCTATCCTATCCTATCCTCTATCCTATCCTATCCTCTATCCTATCCTATCCTCTATCCTATCCTATCCTCTATCCTCTATCCTATCCTATACTCTATCCTATCCTCTATCCTATCCTCTATCCAATCCTATCCTCTATCCTATCCTATCCTCTATCCTATCCTATCCTCTATCCTATCCTATCCTATCCTCTATCCTATCCTATCCTCTATCCTATCCTATCCTCTATCCTATCCTATCCTCTATCCTATCCTATCCTCTATCCTATCCTATCCTCTATCCTATCCTATCCTCTATCCTATCCTATCCTCTATCAGATCCTCCAACCTATCCTATCATATATACTATCGTCTATCGTATCCTATCCTATCCTCTATCCTATCCTATCCTCTATCCGATCCTCTATCCTATCCTATCCCCTATCCTATCCTATCCTCTATCCTATCCTCTATCCTATCCTGTATCCTATCTTCTATCCTATCCTCTATCCTATCCTCGATCCTATCCTGTATCCTATCTTCTATCCTATCCTCTATCCTATCCTCGATCCTATCCTATCCTCTATTATATCCTATCCTCTATCCTATCCTATCCTCTATCCGATTCTCTATCCTATCCTATCCTCTATTATATCCTATCCTCTATCCTATCCTATCCTCTATCCTATCCTATCCTCTATCCTATCCTATCCTCGATCCCATCCTATCCTCTATCCCATCCTATCCTCTATCCTAACCTATCCTCTATCCTATCCTATCCTCTATCCTATCCTATCCTCAATCCTATCCTATCCTCTATCCTATCCTATCCTCTATTATATCCTATCCTCTATCCTATCCTATCCTCTATTATATCCTATCCTCTATCCTATCCTATCCTCTATCCTATCCTACCCTCTTTCCTATCCTATCCTCTATCCTATCCTATCCTCTATCCTATCCTATCCTCTATCCTATCCTATCTTCTATCCTCTATCCTATCCTCTATCCTATCCTATCCTCTATCCTATCCTCTTTAATATCGTTTACTCTATCATATCCTATCCTCTATCCTATAATATCATCTATCCTATTCTATCCTCTATCCTATCCTCTATCATATCCAATCCTCTATCGTATCCTCAATCCTATCCTATCCTCTATCCTATCCTATCCTCTATTATATCCTATCCTCTATCCTATCCTATCCTCTATCCTATCCTATCCTCTATCCTATCTTATCCTCGATCCCATCCTATCCTCTATCCCATCCTATCCTCTATCCTAATCTATCCTCTACCCTAACCTATCCTCTATCCTATCCTATCCTCTATCCTATCCTATCCTCTATCCTATCCTATCCTCTATCCTATCCTATCCTCTATCCTATCCTATCCTCTATCCTCTATCCTCTATCCTATCCTATCCTCTATCCTATCCTATCCACTATCCTATCCTATCCTCTATCCTATCCTATCCTCTATCCTATCCTATCCTCTATCCTATCCTATCCTATCCCCTATCCTATCCTATCCTCTATCCTATCCTATCCTCTATCAGATCCTCTAACCTATCCTATCATCTATACTATCCTCTATCGTATCCTATCCTATCCTCTATCCTATCCTATCCTCTATTATATCCTATCCTCTATCCTATCCTATCCTCTATCCTATCCTATCCTCTATCCTATCCTATCCTCTATCCCATCCTATCCTCTATCCCATCTTATCCTCTATCCTATCCTATCCTCTATCCTATCCTATCCTCTATCCTATCCTATCCTCTATCCTATCCCCTCCTCTATCCTATCCTATACTCTATCCACTATCCTATCCTACCCTCTTTCCTATCCTATCCTCTATCCTATCCTATCCTCTATCCTATCCTACCCTCTATCCTATCCTATCTTCTATCCTCTATCCTATCCTCTATCCTATCCTATCCTCTATCCTATCCACTTTAATATCGTTTACTCTATCATATCCTATCCTCTATCCTATAATATCATCTATCCTATTCTATCCTCTATCCTATCCTCTATCATATCCAATCCTCTATCGTATCCTCAATCCTATCCTCTATCATATCCAATCCTCTATCGTATACTCTATCCTATCCTATCCTCTATCCTATCCTATCCTCTATCCTATCCTATCCTCTATCCTATCCTACCCTCTTTCCTATCCTATCCTCTATCCTATCCTATCCTCTATCCTATCATACCCTCTATCCTAACCTATCTTCTATCCTCTATCCTATCCTCTATCCTATCCTATCCTCTATCCTATCCTCTTTAATATTGTTTACTCTATCATATCCTATCCTCTATCCTATAATATCATCTATCCTATCCTCTGTCATATCCAATCCTCTATCGTATCCTCAATCCTATCCTATCCTCTATCCTATCCTATCCTCTATTATATCCTATCCTCTATCCTATCCTATCCTCTATCCTAGCCTATCCTCTATCCTATCCTATCCTCTATCCTATCCTCTACCCTATCCTATCCTCTATAATATCGTTTACTCTATCATATCCTATCCTCTATCCTATAATATCATCTATCCTATTCTATCCTCTATCCTATCCTCTATCATATCCAATCCTCTATCCTATCCTATCCTCTATCCTATCCTATCCTCTATCCTATCCTATCCTCTATCCTATCCTATCCTCTATCGTATCCTATCCTCTATCCTAAACTATCCTATCCTCTATCCTATCCTATCCTCTATCCTATCCTATCCTCTATCCTATCCTCTATCCTATCCTCTATCCTATCCTATCCTCTATCCTATCCTATCCTCTATCCTATCCTATCCTATCCTCTATCCTATCCTATCCTCCATCAGATCCTCTAACCTATCCTATCATCTATACTATCCTCTATCGTATCCTATCCTATCCTCTATCCTATCCTATCCTCTATCCGATCCTCTATCCTATCCTATCCCCTATCCTATCCTATCCTCTATCCTATCCTCTATCCAATCCTATCCTCTATCCTATCCTATCCTCTATCCTATCCTATCCTCTATCCTATCCTATCCTATCCTCTATCCTATCCTATCCTCTATCAGATCCTCTAACCTATCCTATCATCTATACTATCCTCTATCGTATCCTATCCTATCCTCTATCCGATCCTCTATCCTATCCTATCCCCTATCCTATCCTATCCTCTATCCTATCCTCTATCCTATCCTCTATCCTATCCTCTATCCTATCCTCGATCCTATCCTATCCTCTATCCTATCCTCTATAATATTGTTTACTCCATCATATCCTATCCTCTATCCTATAATATCATCTATCCTATTCTATCCTCTATCCTATCCTCTATCATATCCAATCCTCTATCCTATCCTATCCTCTATCCTATCCTATCCTCTATCCTATCCTATCCTCTATCGTATCCTATCCTCTATCCTAAACTATCCTATCCTCTATCCTATCCTATCCTCTATCCTATCCTATCCTCTATCCTATCCTCTATCCTATCCTCTATCCTATCCTATCCTCTATCCTATCCTATCCTCTATCCTATCCTATCCTATCCTCTATCCTATCCTATCCTCCATCAGATCCTCTAACCTATCCTATCATCTATACTATCCTCTATCGTATCCTATCCTATCCTCTATCCTATCCTATCCTCTATCCGATCCTCTATCCTATCCTATCCCCTATCCTATCCTATCCTCTATCCTATCCTCTATCCAATCCTATCCTCTATCCTATCCTATCCTCTATCCTATCCTATCCTCTATCCTATCCTATCCTATCCTCTATCCTATCCTATCCTCTATCAGATCCTCTAACCTATCCTATCATCTATACTATCCTCTATCGTATCCTATCCTATCCTCTATCCGATCCTCTATCCTATCCTATCCCCTATCCTATCCTATCCTCTATCCTATCCTCTATCCTATCCTCTATCCTATCCTCTATCCTATCCTCGATCCTATCCTATCCTCTATCCTATCCTCTACAATATTGTTTACTCTATCATATCCTATCCTCTATCCTATAATATCATCTATCCTATTCTATCCTCTATCCTATCCTCTATCATATCCAATCCTCTATCCTATCCTATCCTCTATCCTATCCTATCCTCTATCCTATCCTATCCTCTATCCTATCCTATCCTCTATCCTATCCTCTCCTCTATCCTATCCTACCCTATTTCCTATCCTATCCTCTAACCTATCCTATCCTATCCTCTATCCTATCCTCTATCGTATCCTATCCTATCCTCTATCCTATCCTATCCTCTATCCTATCCTATCCTCTATCCTATCCTCTCTTCTATCCTATCCTACCCTCTTTCCTATCCTATCCTCTATCCTATCCTATCCTCTATCCGATCCTCTATCCTATCCTATCCTCTATCCTATCCTATCCTCTATCCGATTCTCTATCCTATCCTATCCTCTATTATATCCTATCCTCTATCCTATCCTATCCTCTATCCTATCCTATCCTCTATCCTATCCTATCCTCGATCCCATCCTATCCTCTATCCCATCCTATCCTCTATCCTAACCTATCCTCTATCCTATCCTATCCTCTATCCTATCCTATCCTCTATCCTATCCTATCCTCTATCCTATCCTATCCTCTATCCTATCCTATCCTCTATCCTCTATCCTATCCTATCCTCTATCCTATCCTATACTCTATCCTATCCTCTATCCTATCCTCTATCCAATCCTATCCTCTATCCTATCCTATCCTCTATCCTATCCTATCCTCTATCCTATCCTATCCTATCCTCTATACTATCCTATCCTCTATCCGATCCTCTATCCTATCCTATCCCCTATCCTATCCTATCCTCTATCCTATCCTCTATCCTATCCTCTATCCTATCCTCTATCCTATCCTCTATCCTATCCTCTATCCTATCCTCGATCCTATCCTATCCTCTATTATATCCTATCCTCTATCCTATCCTATCCTCTATCCTATCCTATCCTCTATCCGATTCTCTATCCTATCCTATCCTCTATTATATCCTATCCTCTATCCTATCCTATCCTCTATCCTATCCTATCCTCTATCCTATCCTATCCTCTATCCTATCCTATCCTCTATCCTATCCCCTCCTCTATCCTATCCTATACTCTATCCACTATCCTATCCTACCCTCTTTCCTATCCTATCCTCTATCCTATCCTATCCTCTATCCTATCCTACCCTCTATCCTATCCTATCTTCTATCCTCTATCCTATCCTCTATCCTATCCTATCCTCTATGCTATCCACTTTAATATCGTTTACTCTATCATATCCTATCCTCTATCCTATAATATCATCTATCCTATTCTATCCTCTATCCTATCCTCTATCATATCCAATCCTCTATCGTATCCTCAATCCTATCCTCTATCATATCCAATCCTCTATCGTATACTCTATCCTATCCTATCCTCTATCCTATCCTATCCTCTATCCTATCCTATCCTCTATCCTATCCTACCCTCTTTCCTATCCTATCCTCTATCCTATCCTATCCTCTATCCTATCCTACCCTCTATCCTATCCTATCTTCTATCCTCTATCCTATCCTCTATCCTATCCTATCCTCTATCCTATCCACTTTAATATCGTTTACTCTATCATATCCTATCCTCTATCCTATAATATCATCTATCCTATTCTATCCTCTATCCTATCCTCTATCATATCCAATCCTCTATCGTATCCTCAATCCTATCCTCTATCATATCCAATCCTCTATCGTATACTCTATCCTATCCTATCCTCTATCCTATCCTATCCTCTATCCTATCCTATCCTCTATCCTATCCTACCCTCTTTCCTATCCTATCCTCTATCCTATCCTATCCTCTATCCTATCATACCCTCTATCCTAACCTATCTTCTATCCTCTATCCTATCCTCTATCCTATCCTATCCTCTATCCTATCCTCTTTAATATTGTTTACTCTATCATATCCTATCCTCTATCCTATAATATCATCTATCCTATCCTCTGTCATATCCAATCCTCTATCGTATCCTCAATCCTATCCTATCCTCTATCCTATCCTATCCTCTATTATATCCTATCCTCTATCCTATCCTATCCTCTATCCTAGCCTATCCTCTATCCTATCCTATCCTCTATCCTATCCTCTACCCTATCCTATCCTCTATAATATCGTTTACTCTATCATATCCTATCCTCTATCCTATAATATCATCTATCCTATTCTATCCTCTATCCTATCCTCTATCATATCCAATCCTCTATCCTATCCTATCCTCTATCCTATCCTATCCTCTATCCTATCCTATCCTCTATCGTATCCTATCCTCTATCCTAAACTATCCTATCCTCTATCCTATCCTATCCTCTATCCTATCCTATCCTCTATCCTATCCTCTATCCTATCCTCTATCCTATCCTATCCTCTATCCTATCCTATCCTCTATCCTATCCTATCCTATCCTCTATCCTATCCTATCCTCCATCAGATCCTCTAACCTATCCTATCATCTATACTATCCTCTATCGTATCCTATCCTATCCTCTATCCTATCCTATCCTCTATCCGATCCTCTATCCTATCCTATCCCCTATCCTATCCTATCCTCTATCCTATCCTCTATCCAATCCTATCCTCTATCCTATCCTATCCTCTATCCTATCCTATCCTCTATCCTATCCTATCCTATCCTCTATCCTATCCTATCCTCTATCAGATCCTCTAACCTATCCTATCATCTATACTATCCTCTATCGTATCCTATCCTATCCTCTATCCGATCCTCTATCCTATCCTATCCCCTATCCTATCCTATCCTCTATCCTATCCTCTATCCTATCCTCTATCCTATCCTCTATCCTATCCTCGATCCTATCCTATCCTCTATCCTATCCTCTATAATATTGTTTACTCTATCATATCCTATCCTCTATCCTATAATATCATCTATCCTATTCTATCCTCTATCCTATCCTCTATCATATCCAATCCTCTATCCTATCCTATCCTCTATCCTATCCTATCCTCTATCCTATCCTATCCTCTATCGTATCCTATCCTCTATCCTAAACTATCCTATCCTCTATCCTATCCTATCCTCTATCCTATCCTATCCTCTATCCTATCCTCTATCCTATCCTCTATCCTATCCTATCCTCTATCCTATCCTATCCTCTATCCTATCCTATCCTATCCTCTATCCTATCCTATCCTCCATCAGATCCTCTAACCTATCCTATCATCTATACTATCCTCTATCGTATCCTATCCTATCCTCTATCCTATCCTATCCTCTATCCGATCCTCTATCCTATCCTATCCCCTATCCTATCCTATCCTCTATCCTATCCTCTATCCAATCCTATCCTCTATCCTATCCTATCCTCTATCCTATCCTATCCTCTATCCTATCCTATCCTCTATCCTATCCTATCCTATCCTCTATCCTATCCTATCCTCTATCAGATCCTCTAACCTATCCTATCATCTATACTATCCTCTATCGTATCCTATCCTATCCTCTATCCGATCCTCTATCCTATCCTATCCCCTATCCTATCCTATCCTCTATCCTATCCTCTATCCTATCCTCTATCCTATCCTCTATCCTATCCTCGATCCTATCCTATCCTCTATCCTATCCTCTATAATATTGTTTACTCTATCATATCCTATCCTCTATCCTATAATATCATCTATCCTATTCTATCCTCTATCCTATCCTCTATCATATCCAATCCTCTATCCTATCCTATCCTCTATCCTATCCTATCCTCTATCCTATCCTATCCTCTATCCTATCCTATCCTCTATCCTATCCTCTCCTCTATCCTATCCTACCCTATTTCCTATCCTATCCTCTAACCTATCCTATCCTATCCTCTATCCTATCCTCTATCGTATCCTATCCTATCCTCTATCCTATCCTATCCTCTATCCTATCCTATCCTCTATCCTATCCTCTCCTCTATCCTATCCTACCCTCTTTCCTATCCTATCCTCTATCCTATCCTATCCTCTATCCGATCCTCTATCCTATCCTATCCTCTATCCTATCCTATCCTCTATCCGATTCTCTATCCTATCCTATCCTCTATTATATCCTATCCTCTATCCTATCCTATCCTCTATCCTATCCTATCCTCTATCCTATCCTATCCTCGATCCCATCCTATCCTCTATCCCATCCTATCCTCTATCCTAACCTATCCTCTATCCTATCCTATCCTCTATCCTATCCTATCCTCTATCCTATCCTATCCTCTATCCTATCCTATCCTCTATCCTATCCTATCCTCTATCCTCTATCCTATCCTATCCTCTATCCTATCCTATACTCTATCCTATCCTCTATCCTATCCTCTATCCAATCCTATCCTCTATCCTATCCTATCCTCTATCCTATCCTATCCTCTATCCTATCCTATCCTATCCTCTATCCTATCCTATCCTCTATCCGATCCTCTATCCTATCCTATCCCCTATCCTATCCTATCCTCTATCCTATCCTCTACCCTATCCTATCCTCTATAATATCGTTTACTCTATCATATCCTATCCTCTATCCTATAATATCATCTATCCTATTCTATCCTCTATCCTATCCTCTATCATATCCAATCCTCTATCCTATCCTATCCTCTATCCTATCCTATCCTCTATCCTATCCTATCCTCTATCGTATCCTATCCTCTATCCTAAACTATCCTATCCTCTATCCTATCCTATCCTCTATCCTATCCTATCCTCTATCCTATCCTATCCTCTATCCTATCCTCTATCCTATCCTCTATCCTATCCTATCCTCTATCCTATCCTATCCTCTATCCTATCCTATCCTATCCTCTATCCTATCCTATCCTCCATCAGATCCTCTAACCTATCCTATCATCTATACTATCCTCTATCGTATCCTATCCTATCCTCTATCCGATCCTCTATCCTATCCTATCCCCTATCCTATCCTATCCTCTATCCTATCCTCTATCCAATCCTATCCTCTATCCTATCCTATCCTCTATCCTATCCTATCCTCTATCCTATCCTATCCTATCCTCTATCCTATCCTATCCTCTATCAGATCCTCTAACCTATCCTATCATCTATACTATCCTCTATCGTATCCTATCCTATCCTCTATCCTATCCTATCCTCTATCCGATCCTCTATCCTATCCTATCCCCTATCCTATCCTATCCTCTATCCTATCCTCTATCCAATCCTATCCTCTATCCTATCCTATCCTCTATCCTATCCTCTATAATATTGTTTACTCTATCATATCCTATCCTCTATCCTATAATATCATCTATCCTATTCTATCCTCTATCCTATCCTCTATCATATCCAATCCTCTATCCTATCCTATCCTCTATCCTATCCTATCCTCTATCCTATCCTATCCTCTATCCTATCCTATCCTCTATCCTATCCTCTCCTCTATCCTATCCTACCCTCTTTCCTATCCTATCCTCTATCCTATCCTATCCTATCCTCTATCCTATCCTCTATCGTATCCTATCCTATCCTCTATCCTATCCTATCCTCTATCCTATCCTATCCTCTATCCTATCCTCTCCTCTATCCTATCCTACCCTCTTTCCTATCCTATCCTCTATCCTATCCTATCCTCTATCCGATCCTCTATCCTATCCTATCCTCTATCCTATCCTATCCTCTATCCGATTCTCTATCCTATCCTATCCTCTATTATATCCTATCCTCTATCCTATCCTATCCTCTATCCTATCCTATCCTCTATCCTATCCTATCCTCGATCCCATCCTATCCTCTATCCCATCCTATCCTCTATCCTAACCTATCCTCTATCCTATCCTATCCTCTATCCTATCCTATCCTCTATCCTATCCTATCCTCTATCCTATCCTATCCTCTATCCTCTATCCTATCCTATCCTCTATCCTATCCTATACTCTATCCTATCCTCTATCCTATCCTCTATCCAATCCTATCCTCTATCCTATCCTATCCTCTATCCTATCCTATCCTCTATCCTATCCTATCCTCTATCCTATCCTATCCTCTATCAGATCCTCTAACCTATCCTATTATCTATACTATCCTCTATCGTATCCTATCCTATCCTCTATCCTATCCTATCCTCTATCCTATCCTATCCTCTATCCTATCCTATCCTCTATCCTATCCTATCCTCTATCCTATCCTATCCTCTATCCTATCCTATCCTCTATCCGATCCTCTATCCTATCCTATCCTCTATCCTATCCTATCCTCTATCCTATCCTATCCTCTATCCGATTCTCTATCCTATCCTATCCTCTATTATATCCTATCCTCTATCCTATCCTATCCTCTATCCTATCCTATCCTCTATCCTATCCTATCCTCGATCCCATCGTATCCTCTATCCCATCCTATCCTCTATCCTAACCTATCCTCTATCCTATCCTATCCTCTATCCTATCCTATCCTCTATCCTATCCTATCCTCTATCCTATCCTATCCTCTATCCTATCCTATCCCCTATCCTCTATCCTATCCTATACTCTATCCTATCCTCTTTCCTATCCTCTATCCATCCTATCCTCTATCCTATCCTATCCTCTATCCTATCCTATCCTCTATCCTATCCTATCCTATCCTCTATCCTATCCTATCCTCTATCCTATCCTATCCTCTATCCTATCCTATCCTCTATCCTATCCTATCCTCTATCCGATTCTCTATCCTATCCTATCCTCTATTATATCCTATCCTCTATCCTATCCTATCCTCTATCCTATCCTATCCTCTATCCTATCCTATCCTCGATCCCATCGTATCCTCTATCCCATCCTATCCTCTATCCTAACCTATCCTCTATCCTATCCTATCCTCTATCCTATCCTATCCTCTATCCTATCCTATCCTCTATCCCTATCCTATCCTCTATCCTATCCTATCCCCTATCCTCTATCCTATCCTATACTCTATCCTATCCTCTTTCCTATCCTCTATCCAATCCTATCCTCTATCCTATCCTATCCTCTATCCTATCCTATCCTCTATCCTATCCTATCCTATCCTCTATCCTATCCTATCCTCTATCCTATCCTATCCTCTATCCTATCCTATCCTCTATCCTATCCTATCCTCTATCCTATCCTATCCTCTATCCTATCCTATCCTCTATCAGATCCTCTACCTATCCTATCATATATACTATCCTCTATCGTATCCTATCCTATCCTCTATCCTATCCTATCCTCTATCCGATCCTCTATCCTATCCTATCCCCTATCCTATCCTATCCTCTATCCTATCCTCTATCCTATCCTGTATCCTATCTTCTATCCTATCCTCTATCCTATCCTCTATCCCATCCTATCCTCTATCCTAACCTATCCTCTATCCTATCCTATCCTCTATCCTATCCTATCCTCAATCCTATCCTATACTCTATCCTATCCTATCCTCTATTATATCCTATCCTCCATCCTATCCTATCCTCTATTATATCCTATCCTCTATCCTATCCTATCCTCTATCCTATCCTACCCTCTTTCCTATCCTATCCTCTATCCTATCCTATCCTCTATCCTATCCTATCCTCTATCCTATCCTATCTTCTATCCTCTATCCTCTCCTCTATCCTATCCTATCCTCTATCCTATCCTCTTAATATCGTTTACTCTATCATATCCTATCCTCTATCCTATAATATCATCTATCCTATTCTATCCTCTATCCTATCCTCTATCATATCCAATCCTCTATCGTATCCTCAATCCTATCCTATCCTCTATCCTATCCTATCCTCTATTATATCCTATCCTCTATCCTATCCTATCCTCTATCCTATCCTATCCTCTATCCTATCCTATCCTCTATCCTATCCTATCCTCTATCCCATCCTATCCTCTATCCCATCTTATCCTCTATCCTATCCTATCCTCTAATCCTATCCTATCCTCTATCCTATCCTATCCTCTATCCTATCCTATACTCTATCCACTATCCTATCCTACCCTCTTTCCTATCCTATCCTCTATCCTATCCTATCCTCTATCCTATCCTACCCTCTATCCTATCCTATCTTCTATCCTCTATCCTATCCTCTATCCTATCCTATCCTCTATCCTATCCTCTGTAATATCGTTTACTCTATCATATCCTATCCTCTATCTTATAATATCATCTATCCTATTCTATCCTCTATCCTATCCTCTATCATATCCAATCCTATATCGTATCCTCAATCCTATCCTCTATCATATCCAATCCTCTATCGTATACTCTATCCTATCCTATCCTCTATCCTATCCTATCCTCTATCCTATCCTATCCTCTATCCTATCCTACCCTCTTTCCTATCCTATCCTCTATCCTATCCTATCCTCTATCCTATCCTATCCTCTATCCTATCCTATCCTCTATCCCATCCTATCCTCTATCCCATCTTATCCTCTATCCTATCCTATCCTCTATCCTATCCTATCCTCTATCCTATCCTATCCTCTATCCTATCCCCTCCTCTATCCTATCCTATACTCTATCCACTATCCTATCCTACCCTCTTTCCTATCCTATCATATATCCTATTCTATCCTCTATCCTATCCTCTATCATATCCAATCCTCTATCCTATCCTATCCTCTATCCAATTCTATCCTCTATCCTATTCTATCCTCTATCCTATCCTATACTCTATCCACTATCCTATCCTACCCTCTTTCCTATCCTATCCTCTATCCTATCCTATCCTCTATCCTATCCTACCCTCTATCCTATCCTATCTTCTATCCTCTATCCTATCCTCTATCCTATCCTATCCTCTATCCTATGCTCTTTAATATCGTTTACTCTATCATATCCTATCCTCTATCCTATAATATCATCTATCCTATTCTATCCTCTATCCTATCCTCTATCTTATCCAATCCTCTATCGTATCCTCAATCCTATCCTCTATCATATCCAATCCTCTATCGTATACTCTATCCTATCCTATCCTCTATCCTATCCTATCCTCTATACTATCCTATCCTCTATCCTATCCTACCCTCTTTCCTATCCTATCCTCTATCCTATCCTATCCTCTATCCTATCCTACCCTCTATCCTATCCTATCTTCTATCCTCTATCCTATCCTCTATCCTATCCTCTTTAATATTGTTTACTCTATCATATCCTATCCTCTATCCTATAATATCATCTATCCTATCCTCTATCATATCCAATCCTCTATCGTATCCTCAATCCTATCCTATCCTCTATCCTATCCTATCCTCTATTATATCCTATCCTCTATCCTATCCTATCCTCTATCCTATCCTATCCTCTATCCTATCCTATCCTCTATCCTATCCTATCCTCTATCCTATCCTCTACCCTATCCTATCCTCTATAATATCGTTTACTCTATCATATCCTATCCTCTATCCTATAATATCATCTATCCTATTCTATCCTCTATCCTATCCCCTATCATATCCAATCCTCTATCCTATCCTATCCTCTATCCTATCCTATCCTCTATCCTATCCTATCCTCTATCGTATCCTATCCTCTATCCTAAACTATCCTATCCTCTATCCTATCCTATCCTCTATCCTATCCTATCCTCTATCCTATCCTCTATCCTATCCTCTATCCTATCCTCTATCCTATCCTATCCTATCCTCTATCCTATCCTATCCTCCATCAGATCCTCTAACCTATCCTATCATCTATACTATCCTCTATCGTATCCTATCCTATCCTCTATCCTATCCTATCCTCTATCCGATCCTCTATCCTATCCTATCCCCTATCCTATCCTATCCTCTATCCTATCCTCTATCCAATCCTATCCTCTATCCTATCCTATCCTCTATCCTATCCTATCCTCTATCCTATCCTATCCTATCCTCTATCCTATCCTATCCTCTATTATATCCTATCCTCTATCCTATCCTATCCTCTATCCTATCCTATCCTCTATCCTATCCTCTACCCTATCCTATCCTCTATAATATCGTTTACTCTATCATATCCCATCCTCTATCCTATAATATCATCTATCCTATTCTATCCTCTATCCTATCCTCTATCATATCCAATCCTCTATCCTATCCTATCCTCTATCCTATCCTATCCTCTATCCTATCCTATCCTCTATCGTATCCTATCCTCTATCCTATCCTATCCTCTATCCTATCCTATCCTCTATCCTATCCTCTATCCTATCCTCTATCCTATCCTCTATCCTATCCTATCCTCTATCCTATCCTATCCTCTATCATATCCTATCCTATCCTCTATCCTATCCTATCCTCCATCAGATCCTCTAACCTATCCTATCATCTATACTATCCTCTATCGTATCCTATCCTATCCTCTATCCTATCCTATCCTCTATCCGATCCTCTATCCTATCCTATCCCCTATCCTATCCTATCCTCTATCCTATCCTCTATCCAATCCTATCCTCTATCCTATCCTATCCTCTATCCTATCCTATCCTCTATCCTATCCTATCCTATCCTCTATCCTATCCTATCCTCTATCAGATCCTCTAACCTATCCTATCATCTATACTATCCTCTATCGTATCCTATCCTATCCTCTATCCTATCCTATCCTCTATCCGATCCTCTATCCTATCCTATCCCCTATCCTATCCTATCCTCTATCCTATCCTCTATCCTATCCTCTATCCTATCCTCTATCCTATCCTCGATCCTATCCTATCCTCTATCCTATCCTCTATAATATTGTTTACTCTATCATATCCTATCCTCTATCCTATAATATCATCTATCCTATCCTATCCTCTATCCTATCCTCTATCATATCCAATCCTCTATCCTATCCTATCCTCTATCCTATCCTATCCTCTATCCTATCCTATCCTCTATCCTATCCTATCCTCTATCCTATCCTCTCCTCTATCCTATCCTACCCTCTTTCCTATCCTATCCTCTATCCTATCCTATCCTATCCTCTATCCTATCCTATCCTCTATCCTATCCTCTATCCTATCCTATACTCTATCCTATCCTATCCTCTATCCTATCCTCTCCTCTATCCTATCCTACCCTCTTTCCTATCCTATCCTCTATCCTATCCTATCCTCTATCCTATCCTATCCCCTATCCTATCCTATCCTCTATCCTATCCTATCCTCTATCCTATCCTATCCTCTATCCTATCCTATCCTATCCTCTATCCTATCCTATCCTCTATCAGATCCTCTAACCTATCCTATCATCTATACTATCCTCTATCGTATCCTATCCTATCCTCTATCCGATCCTCTATCCTATCCTATCCCCTATCCTATCCTATCCTCTATCCTATCCTCTATCCTATCCTCTATCCTATCCTCTATCCTATCCTCGATCCTATCCTATCCTCTATCCTATCCTCTATAATATTGTTTACTCTATCACATCCTATCCTCTATCCTATAATATCATCTATCCTATTCTATCCTCTATCCTATCCTCTATCATATCCAATCCTCTATCCTATCCTATCCTCTATCCTATCCTATCCTCTATCCTATCCTATCCTCTATCCTATCCTATCCTCTATCCTATCCTATCCTCTATCCTATCCTCTCCTCTATCCTATCCTACCCTCTTTCCTATCCTATCCTCTATCCTATCCTATCCTATCCTCTATCCTATCCTATCCTCTATCCTATCCTCTCCACGATCCCATCCTATCCTCTATCCCATCCTATCCTCTATCCTAACCTATCCTCTATCCTATCCTATCCTCTATCCTATCCTATCCTCTATCCTATCCTATCCTATCCTCTATCCTATCCTATCCTCTATCCTATCCTATCCTCTATCAGATCCTCTAACCTATCCTATCATATATACTATCCTCTATCGTATCCTATCCTATCCTCTATCCTATCCTATCCTCTATCCGATCCTCTATCCTATCCTATCCCCTATCCTATCCTATCCTCTACCCTATCCTCTATCCTATCCTCTATCCTATCCTCTATCCTATCCTCGATCCTATCCTATCCTCTATTATATCCTATCCTCTATCCTATCCTATCCTCTATCCTATCCTATCCTCTATCCGATTCTCTATCCTATCCTATCCTCTATTATATCCTATCCTCTATCCTATCCTATCCTCTATCCTATCCTATCCTCTATCCTATCCTATCCTCGATCCCATCCTATCCTCTATCCCATCCTATCCTCTATCCTAACCTATCCTCTATCCTATCCTATCCTCTATCCTATCCTATCCTCTATCCGATTCTCTATCCTATCCTATCCTCTATTATATCCGATCCTCTATCCTATCCTATCCTCTATCCTATCCTATCCTCTATCCTATCCTATCCTCGATCCCATCCTATCCTCTATCCCATCCTATCCTCTATCCTAACCTATCCTCTATCCTATCCTATCCTCTATCCTATCCTATCCTCAATCCTATCCTATCCTCTATCCTATCCTATCCTCTATTATATCCTATCCTCTATCCTATCCTATCCTCTATCCTATCCTATCCTCTATCCTATCCTATCCTCTATCCTATCCTATCCTCTATCCTATCCTATCCTCTATCCTATCCTATCCTCTATCCTATCCTATCCTCTATCCTATCCTCTACCCTATCCTATCCTCTATAATATCGTTTACTCTATCATATCCTATCCTCTATCCTATAATATCATCTATCCTATTCTATCCTCTATCCTATCCTCTATCATATCCAATCCTCTATCCTATCCTATCCTCGATCCTATCCTATCCCTTATCCTATCCTCTACCCTATCCTATCCTCTATAATATCGTTTACTCTATCATATCCTATCCTCTATCCTATAATATCATCTATCCTATTCTATCCTCTATCCTATCCTCTATCCTATCCTATCCTCTATCCTATCCTATCCTCTATCCGATCCTCTATCCTATCCTATCCTGTATCCTATCCTATCCTCTCTCCGATCCTCTATCCTATCCTATCCTCTATTATATCCTATCCTCTATCCTATCCTATCCTCTATCCTATCCTATCCTCTATCCTATCCTATCCTCTATCCTATCCTATCCTCGATCCCATCCTATCCTCTATCCCATCCTATCCTCTATCCTAACCTATCCTCTATCCTATCCTATCCTCTATCCTATCCTATCCTCTATCCTATCCTATCCTCTATCCTATCCTATCCTCTATCCTCTATCCTATCCTATCCTCTGTCCTATCCTATCCTCTATCCTATCCTATCCTCTATCCTATCCTATCCTCTATCCTATCCTCTATCCTATCCTCTATCCTATCCTCTATCCAATCCTATCCTCTATCCTATCCTATCCTCTATCCTATCCTATCATCTATCCTATCCTATCCTCTATCCTATCCTATCCTATCCTCTATCCTATCCTATCCTCTATCAGATCCTCTAACCTATCCTATTATCTATACTATCCTCTATCGTATCCTATCCTATCCTCTATCCTATCCTATCCTCTATTATATCCTATCCTCTATCCTACCCTATCCTCTATCCTATCCTATCCTCTATCCTATCCTATCCTCTATCCTATCCTCTACCCTATCCTATCCTCTATAATATCGTTTACTCTATCATATCCTATCCTCTATCCTATAATATCATCTATCCTATTCTATCCTCTATCCTATCCTATCCTCTATCCCATCCTGTCCTCTATCCTATCCTATCCTCTATCCTATCCTCTATCCTATCCTCTATCCTATCCTCTATCCTATCCTCTATCCTATCCTCGATCCTATCCTATCCTCTATTATATCCTATCCTCTATCCTATCCTATCCTCTATCCTATCCTATCCTCTATCCGATTCTCTATCCTATCCTATCCTCTATTATATCCTATCCTCTATCCTATCCTATCCTCTATCCTATCCTATCCTCTATCCTATCCTATCCTCTATCCTATCCCCTCCTCTATCCTATCCTATACTCTATCCACTATCCTATCCTACCCTCTTTCCTATCCTATCCTCTATCCTATCCTATCCTCTATCCTATCCTACCCTCTATCCTATCCTATCTTCTATCCTCTATCCTATCCTCTATCCTATCCTATCCTCTATCCTATCCACTTTAATATCGTTTACTCTATCATATCCTATCCTCTATCCTATAATATCATCTATCCTATTCTATCCTCTATCCTATCCTCTATCATATCCAATCCTCTATCGTATCCTCAATCCTATCCTCTATCATATCCAATCCTCTATCGTATACTCTATCCTATCCTATCCTCTATCCTATCCTATCCTCTATCCTATCCTATCCTCTATCCTATCCTACCCTCTTTCCTATCCTATCCTCTATCCTATCCTATCCTCTATCCTATCATACCCTCTATCCTAACCTATCTTCTATCCTCTATCCTATCCTCTATCCTATCCTATCCTCTATCCTATCCTCTTTAATATTGTTTACTCTATCATATCCTATCCTCTATCCTATAATATCATCTATCCTATCCTATCCTCTACCCTATCCTATCCTCTATAATATCGTTTACTCTATCATATCCTATCCTCTATCCTATAATATCATCTATCCTATTCTATCCTCTATCCTATCCTCTATCATATCCAATCCTCTATCCTATCCTATCCTCTATCCTATCCTATCCTCTATCCTATCCTATCCTCTATCCTATCCTATCCTCTATCCTATCCTCTCCTCTATCCTATCCTACCCTCTTTCCTATCCTATCCTCTATCCTATCCTATCCTATCCTCTATCCTATCCTCTATCGTATCCTATCCTATCCTCTATCCTATCCTATCCTCTATCCTATCCTATCCTCTATCCTATCCTCTCCTCTATCCTATCCTACCCTCTTTCCTATCCTATCCTCTATCCTATCCTATCCTCTATCCGATCCTCTATCCTATCCTATCCTCTATCCTATCCTATCCTCTATCCGATTCTCTATCCTATCCTATCCTCTATTATATCCTATCCTCTATCCTATCCTATCCTCTATCCTATCCTATCCTCTATCCTATCCTATCCTCTATCCTATCCTATCCTCGATCCCATCCTATCCTCTATCCCATCCTACCCTCTATCCTAACCTATCCTCTATCCTATCCTATCCTCTATCCTATCCTATCCTCTATCCTATCCTATCCTCTATCCTATCCTATCCTCTATCCTATCCTATCCCCTATCCTCTATCCTATCCTATACTCTATCCTATCCTCTATCCTATCCTCTATCCAATCCTATCCTCTATCCTATCCTATCCTCTATCCTATCCTATCCTCTATCCTATCCTATCCTATCCTCTATCCTATCCTATCCTCTATCCTATCCTATCCTCTATCCTATCCTATCCTCTATCCTATCCTATCCTCTATCCTATCCTATCCTCTATCCTATCCTATCCTCTATCCTATCCTATCCTCTATCAGATCCTCTAACCTATCCTATCATATATACTATCCTCTATCGTATCCTATCCTATCCTCTATCCTATCCTATCCTCTATCCGATCCTCTATCCTATCCTATCCCCTATCCTATCCTATCCTCTATCCTATCCTCTATCCTATCCTGTATCCTATCTTCTATCCTATCCTCTATCCTATCCTCTATCCCATCCTATCCTCTATCCTAACCTATCCTCTATCCTATCCTATCCTCTATCCTATCCTATCCTCAATCCTATCCTATCCTCTATCCTATCCTATCCTCTATTATATCCTATCCTCTATCCTATCCTATCCTCTATTATATCCTATCCTCTATCCTATCCTATCCTCTATCCTATCCTACCCTCTTTCCTATCCTATCCTCTATCCTATCCTATCCTCTATCCTATCCTCTTTAATATCGTTTACTCTATCATATCCTATCCTCTATCCTATAATATCATCTATCCTATTCTATCCTCTATCCTATCCTCTATCATATCCAATCCTCTATCGTATCCTCAATCCTATCCTATCCTCTATCCTATCCTATCCTCTATTATATCCTATCCTCTATCCTATCCTATCCTCTATCCTATCCTATCCTCTATCCTATCTTATCCTCGATCCCATCCTATCCTCTATCCCATCCTATCCTCTTTCCTAACCTATCCTCTATCCTAACCTATCCTCTATCCTATCCTATCCTCTATCCTATCCTATCCTCTATCCTATCCTATCCAATATCCTATCCTATCCTCTATCCTCTATCCTATCCTATCATCTATCCTATCCTATCCTCTATCCTATCCTATCCTCTATCCTATCCTATCCTCTATCCTATCCTATCCTATCCTCTATCCTATCCTATCCTCTATCCTATCCTATCCTCTATCAGATCCTCTAACCTATCCTATCATCTATACTATCCTCTATCGTATCCTATCCTATCCTCTATCCTATCCTATCCTCTATTATATCCTATCCTCTATCCTATCCTATCCTCTATCCTATCCTATCCTCTATCCTATCCTATCCTCTATCCCATCCTATCCTCTATCCCATCTTATCCTCTATCCTATCCTATCCTCTATCCTATCCTATCCTCTATCCTATCCTATCCTCTATCCTATCCCCTCCTCTATCCTATCCTATACTCTATCCACTATCCTATCCTACCCTCTTTCCTATCCTATCATCTATCCTATTCTATCCTCTATCCTATCCTCTATCATATCCAATCCTCTATCCTATCCTATCCTCTATCCTATTCTATCCTCTATCCTATCCTATCCTCTATCCTATCCTATCCTCTATCCTATCCTATCCTCTATCCTATCCTCTCCTCTATCCTATCCTACCTTCTTTCCTATCCTATCCTCTATCCTATCCTATCCTCTATCCTATCCTATCCTCTATCCGATCCTCTATCCTATCCTATCCTCTATCCTATCCTATCCTCTATCCGATCCTCTATCCTATCCTATCCTCTATTATATCCTATCCTCTATCCTATCCTATCCTCTATCCTATCCTATCCTCTATCCTATCTTATCCTCGATCCCATCCTATCCTCTATCCCATCCTATCCTCTATCCTAACCTATCCTCTATCCTAACCTATCCTCTATCCTATCCTATCCTCTATCCTATCCTATCCTCTATCCTATCCTATCCTCTATCCTATCCTATCCTCTATCCTCTATCCTATCCTATCCTCTATCCTATCCTATCCTCTATCCTATCCTATCCTCTATCCTATCCTATCCTCTATCCTATCCTATCCTCTATCATATCCTATCCTCTATCCTATCCTATCCTATCCTCTATCCTATCCTATCCTCTATCCTATCCTATCCTCTATCAGATCCTCTAACCTATCCTATCATCTATACTATCCTCTATCGTATCCTATCCTATCCTCTATCCTATCCTATCCTCTATTATATCCTATCCTCTATCCTATCCTATCCTCTATCCTATCCTATCCTCTATCCTATCCTATCCTCTATCCCATCCTATCCTCTATCCCATCTTATCCTCTATCCTATCCTATCCTCTATCCTATCCTACCCTCTTTCCTATCCTATCCTCTATCCTATCCTATCCTCTATCCTATCCTACCCTCTATCCTATCCTATCTTCTATCCTCTATCCTATCCTCTATCCTATCCTCTTTAATATTGTTTACTCTATCATATCCTATCCTCTATCCTATAATATCATCTATCCTATCCTCTATCATATCCAATCCTCTATCGTATCCTCAATCCTATCCTATCCTCTATCCTATCCTATCCTCTATTATATCCTATCCTCTATCCTATCCTATCCTCTATCCTATGCTCTTTAATATCGTTTACTCTATCATATCCTATCCTCTATCCTATAATATCATCTATCCTATTCTATCCTCTATCCTATCCTCTATCATATCCAATCCTCTATCGTATCCTCAATCCTATCCTCTATCATATCCAATCCTCTATCGTATACTCTATCCTATCCTATCCTCTATCCTATCCTATCCTCTATACTATCCTATCCTCTATCCTATCCTACCCTCTTTCCTATCCTATCCTCTATCCTATCCTATCCTCTATCCTATCCTACCCTCTATCCTATCCTATCTTCTATCCTCTATCCTATCCTCTATCCTATCCTCTTTAATATTGTTTACTCTATCATATCCTATCCTCTATCCTATAATATCATCTATCCTATCCTCTATCATATCCAATCCTCTATCGTATCCTCAATCCTATCCTATCCTCTATCCTATCCTATCCTCTATTATATCCTATCCTCTATCCTATCCTATCCTCTATCCTATCCTATCCTCTATCCTATCCTATCCTCTATCCTATCCTATCCTCTATCCTATCCTATCCTCTATCCTATCCTATCCTCTATCCTATCCTATCCTCTATCCTATCCTCTACCCTATCCTATCCTCTATAATATCGTTTACTCTATCATATCCTATCCTCTATCCTATAATATCATCTATCCTATTCTATCCTCTATCCTATCCTCTATCATATCCAATCCTCTATCCTATCCTATCCTCTATCCTATCCTATCCTCTATCCTATCCTATCCTCTATCGTATCCTATCCTCTATCCTAAACTATCCTATCCTCTATCCTATCCTATCCTCTATCCTATCCTATCCTCTATCCTATCCTCTATCCTATCCTCTATCCTATCCTCTATCCTATCCTATCCTCTATCCTATCCTATCCTCTATCATATCCTATCCTATCCTCTATCCTATCCTATCCTATCCTATCCTCTATCCTATCCTATCCTCTATCAGATCCTCTAACCTATCCTATCATCTATACTATCCTCTATCGTATCCTATCCTATCCTCTATCCTATCCTATCCTCTATCCGATCCTCTATCCTATCCTATCCCCTATCCTATCCTATCCTCTATCCTATCCTCTATCCTATCCTCTATCCTATCCTCTATCCTATCCTCGATCCTATCCTATCCTCTATCCTATCCTCTATAATATTGTTTACTCTATCATATCCTATCCTCTATCCTATAATATCATCTATCCTATCCTATCCTCTATCCTATCCTCTATCATATCCAATCCTCTATCCTATCCTATCCTCTATCCTATCCTATCCTCTATCCTATCCTATCCTCTATCCTATCCTCTCCTCTATCCTATCCTACCCTCTTTCCTATCCTATCCTCTATCCTATCCTATCCTATCCTCTATCCTATCCTATCCTCTATCCTATCCTCTATCCTATCCTATACTCTATCCTATCCTATCCTCTATCCTATCCTCTCCTCTATCCTATCCTACCCTCTTTCCTATCCTATCCTCTATCCTATCCTATCCTCTATCCTATCCTATCCCCTATCCTATCCTATCCTCTATCCTATCCTATCCTCTATCCTATCCTATCCTCTATCCTATCCTATCCTATCCTCTATCCTATCCTATCCTCTATCAGATCCTCTAACCTATCCTATCATCTATACTATCCTCTATCGTATCCTATCCTATCCTCTATCCGATCCTCTATCCTATCCTATCCCCTATCCTATCCTATCCTCTATCCTATCCTCTATCCTATCCTCTATCCTATCCTCTATCCTATCCTCGATCCTATCCTATCCTCTATCCTATCCTCTATAATATTGTTTACTCTATCACATCCTATCCTCTATCCTATAATATCATCTATCCTATTCTATCCTCTATCCTATCCTCTATCATATCCAATCCTCTATCCTATCCTATCCTCTATCCTATCCTATCCTCTATCCTATCCTATCCTCTATCCTATCCTATCCTCTATCCTATCCTATCCTCTATCCTATCCTCTCCTCTATCCTATCCTACCCTCTTTCCTATCCTATCCTCTATCCTATCCTATCCTATCCTCTATCCTATCCTATCCTCTATCCTATCCTCTCCTCGATCCCATCCTATCCTCTATCCCATCCTATCCTCTATCCTAACCTATCCTCTATCCTATCCTATCCTCTATCCTAACCTATCCTCTATCCTATCCTATCCTATCCTCTATCCTATCCTCTATCCTATCCTCTATCCTATCCTCGATCCTATCCTATCCTCTATTATATCCTATCCTCTATCCTATCCTATCCTCTATCCTATCCTATCCTCTATCCGATTCTCTATCCTATCCTATCCTCTATTATATCCTATCCTCTATCCTATCCTATCCTCTATCCTATCCTATCCTCTATCCTATCCTATCCTCGATCCCATCCTATCCTCTATCCCATCCTATCCTCTATCCTAACCTATCCTCTATCCTATCCTATCCTCTATCCTATCCTATCCTCAATCCTATCCTATCCTCTATCCTATCCTATCCTCTATTATATCCTATCCTCTATCCTATCCTATCCTCTATCCTATCCTATCCTCTATCCTATCCTATCCTCTATCCTATCCTATCCTCTATCCTATCCTATCCTCTATCCTATCCTATCCTCTATCCTATCCTCTACCCTATCCTATCCTCTATAATATCGTTTACTCTATCATATCCTATCCTCTATCCTATAATATCATCTATCCTATTCTATCCTCTATCCTATCCTCTATCATATCCAATCCTCTATCCTATCCTATCCTCGATCCTATCCTATCCCTTATCCTATCCTCTACCCTATCCTATCCTCTATAATATCGTTTACTCTATCATATCCTATCCTCTATCCTATAATATCATCTATCCTATTCTATCCTCTATCCTATCCTCTATCCTATCCTATCCTCTATCCTATCCTATCCTCTATCCGATCCTCTATCCTATCCTATCCTGTATCCTATCCTATCCTCTCTCCGATCCTCTATCCTATCCTATCCTCTATTATATCCTATCCTCTATCCTATCCTATCCTCTATCCTATCCTATCCTCTATCCTATCCTATCCTCTATCCTATCCTATCCTCGATCCCATCCTATCCTCTATCCCATCCTATCCTCTATCCTAACCTATCCTCTATCCTATCCTATCCTCTATCCTATCCTATCCTCTATCCTATCCTATCCTCTATCCTATCCTATCCTCTATCCTCTATCCTATCCTATCCTCTGTCCTATCCTATCCTCTATCCTATCCTATCCTCTATCCTATCCTATCCTCTATCCTATCCTCTATCCTATCCTCTATCCTATCCTCTATCCAATCCTATCCTCTATCCTATCCTATCCTCTATCCTATCCTATCATCTATCCTATCCTATCCTCTATCCTATCCTATCCTATCCTCTATCCTATCCTATCCTCTATCAGATCCTCTAACCTATCCTATTATCTATACTATCCTCTATCGTATCCTATCCTATCCTCTATCCTATCCTATCCTCTATTATATCCTATCCTCTATCCTACCCTATCCTCTATCCTATCCTATCCTCTATCCTATCCTATCCTCTATCCTATCCTCTACCCTATCCTATCCTCTATAATATCGTTTACTCTATCATATCCTATCCTCTATCCTATAATATCATCTATCCTATTCTATCCTCTATCCTATCCTATCCTCTATCCCATCCTGTCCTCTATCCTATCCTATCCTCTATCCTATCCTCTATCCTATCCTCTATCCTATCCTCTATCCTATCCTCGATCCTATCCTATCCTCTATCCTATCCTATCCTCTATCCGATCCTCTATCCTATCCTATCCTCTATCCTATCCTATCCTCTATTATATCCTATCCTCTATCCTATCCTATCCTCTATCCTATCCTATCCTCTTTCCTATCTTATCCTCGATCCCATCCTATCCTCTATCCCATCCTATCCTCTATCCTAACCTATCCTCTATCCTAACCTATCCTCTATCCTATCCTATCCTCTATCCTATCCTATCCTCTATCCTATCCTATCCTCTATCCTATCCTATCCTCTATCCTCTATCCTATCCTATCCTCTATCCTATCCTATCCTCTATCCTATCCTATCCTCAATCCTATCCTATCCTCTATCCTATCCTATCCTCTATTATATCCTATCCTCTTTCCTATCCTATCCTCTATCCTATCCTATCCTCTATCCTATCCTATCCTCTATCCTATCCTATCCTCTATCCTATCCTATCCTCTATCCTATCCTATCCTCTATCCTATCCTATCCTCTATCCTATCCTATCCTCTATCCTATCCTCTACCCTATCCTATCCTCTATAATATCGTTTACTCTATCATATCCTATCCTCTATCCTATAATATCATCTATCCTATTCTATCCTCTATCCTATCCTCTATCATATCCAATCCTCTACCCTATCCTATCCTCGATCCTATCCTATCCCTTATCCTATCCTCTACCCTATCCTATCCTCTATAATATCGTTTACTCTATCATATCCTATCCTCTATCCTATAATATCATCTATCCTATTCTATCCTCTATCCTATCCTCTATCCTATCCTATCCTCTATCCTATCCTATCCTCTATCCGATCCTCTATCCTATCCTATCCTGTATCCTATCCTATCCTCTCTCCGATCCTCTATCCTATCCTATCCTCTATTATATCCTATCCTCTATCCTATCCTATCCTCTATCCTATCCTATCCTCTATCCTATCCTATCCTCTATCCTATCCTATCCTCGATCCCATCCTATCCTCTATCCCATCCTATCCTCTATCCTAACCTATCCTCTATCCTATCCTATCCTCTATCCTATCCTATCCTCTATCCTATCCTATCCTCTATCCTATCCTATCCTCTATCCTCTATCCTCTATCCTATCCTATCCTCTGTCCTATCCTATCCTCTATCCTATCCTATCCTCTATCCTATCCTATCCTCTATCCTATCCTCTATCCTATCCTCTATCCTATCCTCTATCCAATCCTATCCTCTATCCTATCCTATCCTCTATCCTATCCTATCATCTATCCTATCCTATCCTCTATCCTATCCTATCCTATCCTCTATCCTATCCTATCCTCTATCAGATCCTCTAACGTATCCTATTATCTATACTATCCTCTATCGTATCCTATCCTATCCTCTATCCTATCCTATCCTCTATTATATCCTATCCTCTATCCTACCCTATCCTCTATCCTATCCTATCCTCTATCCTATCCTATCCTCTATCCTATCCTCTACCCTATCCTATCCTCTATAATATCGTTTACTCTATCATATCCTATCCTCTATCCTATAATATCATCTATCCTATTCTATCCTCTATCCTATCCTATCCTCTATCCCATCCTGTCCTCTATCCTATCCTATCCTCTATCCTATCCTCTATCCTATCCTCTATCCTATCCTCTATCCTATCCTCGATCCTATCCTATCCTCTATCCTATCCTATCCTCTATCCGATCCTCTATCCTATCCTATCCTCTATCCTATCCTATCCTCTATTATATCCTATCCTCTATCCTATCCTATCCTCTATCCTATCCTATCCTCTTTCCTATCTTATCCTCGATCCCATCCTATCCTCTATCCCATCCTATCCTCTATCCTAACCTATCCTCTATCCTAACCTATCCTCTATCCTATCCTATCCTCTATCCTATCCTATCCTCTATCCTATCCTATCCTCTATCCTATCCTATCCTCTATCCTCTATCCTATCCTATCCTCTATCCTATCCTATCCTCTATCCTATCCTATCCTCTATCCTATCCTATCCTCTATCCTATCCTATCCTCTATCCTATCCTATCCTCTATCCTATCCTATCCTCTATCCTATCCTATCCTATCCTCTATCCTATCCTATCCTCTATCCTATCCTATCCTCTATCAGATCCTCTAACCTATCCTATCATCTATACTATCCTCTATCCCATCTTATCCTCTATCCTATCCTATCCTCTATCCTATCCTATCCTCTATCCTATTCTATCCTCTATCCTATTCTATCCTCTATCCTATCCTATACTCTATCCACTATCCTATCCTACCCTCTTTCCTATCCTATCCTCTATCCTATCCTATCCTCTATCCTATCCTACCCTCTATCCTATCCTATCTTCTATCCTCTATCCTATCCTCTATCCTATCCTCTTTAATATCGTTTACTCTATCATATCCTATCCTCTATCCTATAATATCATCTATCCTATTCTATCCTCTATCCTATCCTCTATCATATCCAATCCTCTATCGTATCCTCAATCCTATCCTATCCCCTATCCTATCCTATCCTCTATCCTATCCTCTATCCAATCCTATCCTCTATCCTATCCTATCCTCTATCCTATCCTATCCTCTATCCTATCCTATCCTATCCTCTATCCTATCCTATCCTCTATCAGATCCTCTAACCTATCCTATCATCTATACTATCCTCTATCGTATCCTATCCTATCCTCTATCCTATCCTATCCTCTATCCGATCCTCTATCCTATCCTATCCCCTATCCTATCCTATCCTCTATCCTATCCTCTATCCTATCCTCTATCCTATCCTCTATCCTATCCTCGATCCTATCCTATCCTCTATCCTATCCTCTATAATATTGTTTACTCTATCATATCCTATCCTCTATCCTATAATATCATCTATCCTATCCTATCCTCTATCCTATCCTCTATCATATCCAATCCTCTATCCTATCCTATCCTCTATCCTATCCTATCCTCTATCCTATCCTATCCTCTATCCTATCCTATCCTCTATCCTATCCTCTCCTCTATCCTATCCTACCCTCTTTCCTATCCTATCCTCTATCCTATCCTATCCTATCCTCTATCCTATCCTATCCTCTATCCTATCCTCTATCCTATCCTATCCTCTATCCTATCCTATCCTCTATCCTATCCTCTCCTCTATCCTATCTTACCCTCTTTCCTATCCTATCCTCTATCCTATCCTATCCTCTATCCTATCCTATCCTCTATCCTATCCTATCCTCTATCCTATCCTATCCTCTATCCTATCCTATCCTCTATCCTATCCTATCCTCTATCCTATCCTATCCTCTATCCTATCCTATCCTATCCTCTATCCTATCCTATCCTCTATCAGATCCTCTAACCTATCCTATCATCTATACTATCCTCTATCGTATCCTATCCTATCCTCTATCCGATCCTCTATCCTATCCTATCCCCTATCCTATCCTATCCTCTATCCTATCCTCTATCCTATCCTCTATCCTATCCTCTATCCTATCCTCTATCCTATCCTCGATCCTATCCTATCCTCTATCCTATCCTCTATAATATTGTTTACTCTATCACATCCTATCCTCTATCCTATAATATCATCTATCCTATTCTATCCTCTATCCTATCCTCTATCATATCCAATCCTCTATCCTATCCTATCCTCTATCCTATCCTATCCTCTATCCTATCCTATCCTCTATCCTATCCTATCCTCTATCCTATCCTCTCCTCTATCCTATCCTACCCTCTTTCCTATCCTATCCTCTATCCTATCCTATCCTATCCTCTATCCTATCCTATCCTCGATCCCATCCTATCCTCTATCCCATCCTATCCTCTATCCTAACCTATCCTCTATCCTATCCTATCCTCTATCCTATCCTATCCTCTATCCTATCCTATCCTTTATCCTATCCTATCCTCTATCCTCTATCCTATCCTATCCTCTATCCTATCCTATACTCTATCCTATCCTCTATCCTATCCTCTATCCAATCCTATCCTCTATCCTATCCTATCCTCTATCCTATCCTATCCTCTATCCTATCCTATCCTCTATCCGATTCTCTATCCTATCCTATCCTCTATTATATCCTATCCTCTATCCTATCCTATCCTCTATCCTATCCTATCCTCTATCCTATCCTATCCTCGATCCCATCCTATCCTCTATCCCATCCTATCCTCTATCCTAACCTATCCTCTATCCTATCCTATCCTCTATCCTATCCTATCCTCAATCCTATCCTATCCTCTATCCTATCCTATCCTCTATTATATCCTATCCTCTATCCTATCCTATCCTCTATCCTATCCTATCCTCTATCCTATCCTATCCTCTATCCTATCCTATCCTCTATCCTATCCTATCCTCTATCCTATCCTATCCTCTATCCTATCCTATCCTCTATCCTATCCTATCCTCTATCCTATCCTATCCTCTATCCTATCCTCTACCCTATCCTATCCTCTATAATATCGTTTACTCTATCATATCCTATCCTCTATCCTATAATATCATCTATCCTATTCTATCCTCTATCCTATCCTCTATCATATCCAATCCTCTATCCTATCCTATCCTCGATCCTATCCTATCCCTTATCCTATCCTCTACCCTATCCTATCCTCTATAATATCGTTTACTCTATCATATCCTATCCTCTATCCTATAATATCATCTATCCTATTCTATCCTCTATCCTATCCTCTATCCTATCTTATCCTCTATCCTATCCTATCCTCTATCCTATCCTATCCTCTATCCTATCCTATCCTCTATCCTATCCTATCCTCTATCCCATCCTATCCTCTATCCTATCCTATCCTCTATCCTATCCTCTACCCTATCCTATCCTCTATAATATCGTTTACTCTATCATATCCTATCCTCTATCCTATAATATCATCTATCCTATTCTATCCTCTATCCTATCCTCTATCATATCCAATCCTCTATCGTATCCTCAATCCTATCCTCTTTAATATCGTTTACTCTATCATATCCTATCCTCTATCCTATAATATCATCTATCCTATTCTATCCTCTATCCTATCCTCTATCATATCCAATCCTCTATCGTATCCTCAATCCTATCCTATCCCCTATCCTATCCTATCCTCTATCCTATCCTCTATCCAATCCTATCCTCTATCCTATCCTATCCTCTATCCTATCCTATCCTCTATCCTATCCTATCCTATCCTATCCTCTATCCTATCCTATCCTCTATCAGATCCTCTAACCTATCCTATCATCTATACTATCCTCTATCGTATCCTATCCTATCCTCTATCCTATCCTATCCTCTATCCGATCCTCTATCCTATCCTATCCCCTATCCTATCCTATCCTCTATCCTATCCTCTATCCTATCCTCTATCCTATCCTCTATCCTATCCTCGATCCTATCCTATCCTCTATCCTATCCTCTATAATATTGTTTACTCTATCATATCCTATCCTCTATCCTATAATATCATCTATCCTATCCTATCCTCTATCCTATCCTCTATCATATCCAATCCTCTATCCTATCCTATCCTCTATCCTATCCTATCCTCTATCCTATCCTATCCTCTATCCTATCCTATCCTCTATCCTATCCTCTCCTCTATCCTATCCTACCCTCTTTCCTATCCTATCCTCTATCCTATCCTATCCTATCCTCTATCCTATCCTATCCTCTATCCTATCCTCTATCCTATCCTATCCTCTATCCTATCCTATCCTCTATCCTATCCTCTCCTCTATCCTATCTTACCCTCTTTCCTATCCTATCCTCTATCCTATCCTATCCTCTATCCTATCCTATCCTCTATCCTATCCTATCCTCTATCCTATCCTATCCTCTATCCTATCCTATCCTCTATCCTATCCTATCCTATCCTCTATCCTATCCTCTATCCTATCCTATCCTCTATCCTCTATCCTCTATCCTATCCTATCCTCTATCCTATCCTATCCTCTATCCTATCCTATCCTCTATCCTATCCTATCCTCTATCCTATCCTCTATCCTATCCTCTATCCTATCCTCTATCCAATCCTATCCTCTATCCTATCCTATCCTCTATCCTATCCTATCATCTATCCTATCCTATCCTCTATCCTATCCTATCCTATCCTCTATCCTATCCTATCCTCTATCAGATCCTCTAACCTATCCTATTATCTATACTATCCTCTATCGTATCCTATCCTATCCTCTATCCTATCCTATCCTCTATTATATCCTATCCTCTATCCTATCCTATCCTCTATCCTATCCTATCCTCTATCCTATCCTCTACCCTATCCTATCCTCTATAATATCGTTTACTCTATCATATCCTATCCTCTATCCTATAATATCATCTATCCTATTCTATCCTCTATCCTATCCTCTATCATATCCAATCCTCTATCGTATCCTCAATCCTATCCTCTTTAATATCGTTTACTCTATCATATCCTATCCTCTATCCTATAATATCATCTATCCTATTCTATCCTCTATCCTATCCTCTATCATATCCAATCCTCTATCGTATCCTCAATCCTATCCTATCCCCTATCCTATCCTATCCTCTATCCTATCCTCTATCCAATCCTATCCTCTATCCTATCCTATCCTCTATCCTATCCTATCCTCTATCCTATCCTATCCTATCCTATCCTCTATCCTATCCTATCCTCTATCAGATCCTCTAACCTATCCTATCATCTATACTATCCTCTATCGTATCCTATCCTATCCTCTATCCTATCCTATCCTCTATCCGATCCTCTATCCTATCCTATCCCCTATCCTATCCTATCCTCTATCCTATCCTCTATCCTATCCTCTATCCTATCCTCTATCCTATCCTCGATCCTATCCTATCCTCTATCCTATCCTCTATAATATTGTTTACTCTATCATATCCTATCCTCTATCCTATAATATCATCTATCCTATCCTATCCTCTATCCTATCCTCTATCATATCCAATCCTCTATCCTATCCTATCCTCTATCCTATCCTATCCTCTATCCTATCCTATCCTCTATCCTATCCTATCCTCTATCCTATCCTCTCCTCTATCCTATCCTACCCTCTTTCCTATCCTATCCTCTATCCTATCCTATCCTATCCTCTATCCTATCCTATCCTCTATCCTATCCTCTATCCTATCCTATCCTCTATCCTATCCTATCCTCTATCCTATCCTCTCCTCTATCCTATCTTACCCTCTTTCCTATCCTATCCTCTATCCTATCCTATCCTCTATCCTATCCTATCCTCTATCCTATCCTATCCTCTATCCTATCCTATCCTCTATCCTATCCTATCCTCTATCCTATCCTATCCTATCCTCTATCCTATCCTCTATCCTATCCTCTATCCTATCCTCGATCCTATCCTATCCTCTATCCTATCCTCTATAATATTGTTTACTCTATCACATCCTATCCTCTATCCTATAATATCATCTACCCTATTCTATCCTCTATCCTATCCTCTATCATATCCAATCCTCTATCCTATCCTATCCTCTATCCTATCCTATCCTCTATCCTATCCTATCCTCTATCCTATCCTATCCTCTATCCTATCCTCTCCTCTATCCTATCCTACCCTCTTTCCTATCCTATCCTCTATCCTATCCTATCCTATCCTCTATCCTATCCTATCCTCTATCCTATCCTATCCTCGATCCCATCCTATCCTCTATCCCATCCTATCCTCTATCCTAACCTATCCTCTATCCTATCCTATCCTCTATCCTATCCTATCCTCTATCCTATCCTATCATCTATCCTATCCTATCCTCTATCCTATCCTATCCTATCCTCTATCCTATCCTATCCTATCCTCTATCCTATCCTATCCTCTATCAGATCCTCTAACCTATCCTATTATCTATACTATCCTCTATCGTATCCTATCCTATCCTCTATCCTATCCTATCCTCTATTATATCCTATCCTCTATCCTATCCTATCCTCTATCCTATCCTATCCTCTATCCTATCATCTACCCTATCCTATCCTCTATAATATCGTTTACTCTATCATATCCTATCCTCTATCCTATAATATCATCTATCCTATTCTATCCTCTATCCTATCCTCTATCATATCCAATCCTCTATCGTATCCTCAATCCTATCCTCTTTAATATCGTTTACTCTATCATATCCTATCCTCTATCCTATAATATCATCTATCCTATTCTATCCTCTATTCTATCCTCTATCATATCCAATCCTCTATCGTATCCTCAATCCTATCCTATCCCCTATCCTATCCTATCCTCTATCCTATCCTCTATCCAATCCTATCCTCTATCCTATCCTATCCTCTATCCTATCCTATCCTCTATCCTATCCTATCCTATCCTATCCTCTATCCTATCCTATCCTCTATCAGATCCTCTAACCTATCCTATCATCTATACTATCCTCTATCGTATCCTATCCTATCCTCTATCCTATCCTATCCTCTATCCGATCCTCTATCCTATCCTATCCCCTATCCTATCCTATCCTCTATCCTATCCTCTATCCTATCCTCTATCCTATCCTCTATCCTATCCTCGATCCTATCCTATCCTCTATCCTATCCTCTATAATATTGTTTACTCTATCACATCCTATCCTCTATCCTATAATATCATCTACCCTATTCTATCCTCTATCCTATCCTCTATCATATCCAATCCTCTATCCTATCCTATCCTCTATCCTATCCTATCCTCTATCCTATCCTATCCTCTATCCTATCCTATCCTCTATCCTATCCTCTCCTCTATCCTATCCTACCCTCTTTCCTATCCTATCCTCTATCCTATCCTATCCTATCCTCTATCCTATCCTATCCTCTATCCTATCCTATCCTCGATCCCATCCTATCCTCTATCCCATCCTATCCTCTATCCTAACCTATCCTCTATCCTATCCTATCCTCTATCCTATCCTATCCTCTATCCTATCCTATCCTTTATCCTATCCTATCCTCTATCCTCTATCCTATCCTATCCTCTATCCTATCCTATACTCTATCCTATCCTCTATCCTCTCCTCTATCCAATCCTATCCTCTATCCTATCCTATCCTCTATCCTATCCTATCCTCTATCCTATCCTATCCTCTATCCGATTCTCTATCCTATCCTATCCTCTATTATATCCTATCCTCTATCCTATCCTATCCTCTATCCTATCCTATCCTCTATCCTATCCTATCCTCGATCCCATCCTATCCTCTATCCCATCCTATCCTCTATCCTAACCTATCCTCTATCCTATCCTATCCTCTATCCTATCCTATCCTCAATCCTATCCTATCCTCTATCCTATCCTATCCTCTATTATATCCTATCCTCTATCCTATCCTATCCTCTATCCTATCCTATCCTCTATCCTATCCTATCCTCTATCCTATCCTATCCTATCCTCTATCCTATCCTATCCTCTATCCTATCCTATCCTCTATCCTATCCTCTACCCTATCCTATCCTCTATAATATCGTTTACTCTATCATATCCTATCCTCTATCCTATAATATCATCTATCCTATTCTATCCTCTATCCTATCCTCTATCATATCCAATCCTCTATCCTATCCTATCCTCGATCCTATCCTATCCCTTATCCTATCCTCTACCCTATCCTATCCTCTATAATATCGTTTACTCTATCATATCCTATCCTCTATCCTATAATATCATCTATCCTATTCTATCCTCTATCCTATCCTCTATCCTATCTTATCCTCTATCCTATCCTATCCTCTATCCGATCCTCTAACCTATCCTATCCTGTATCCTATCCTATCCTCTCTCCGATCCTCTATCCTATCCTATCCTCTATTATATCCTATCCTCTATCCTATCCTATCCTCTATCCTATCCTATCCTCTATCCTATCCTATCCTCTATCCTATCCTATCCTCGATCCCATCCTATCCTCTATCCCATCCTATCTTCTATCCTAACCTATCCTCTATCCTATCCTATCCTCTATCCTATCCTATCCTCTATCCTATCCTATCCTCTATCCTATCCTATCCTCTATCCTCTATCCTATCCTATCCTCTATCCTATCCTATCCTCTATCCTATCCTATCCTCTATCCTATCCTCTATCCTATCCTCTATCCTATCCTCTATCCTATCCTCTATCCAATCCTATCCTCTATCCTATCCTATCCTCTATCCTATCCTATCATCTATCCTATCCTATCCTCTATCCTATCCTATCCTATCCTCTATCCTATCCTATCCTCTATCAGATCCTCTAACCTATCCTATTATCTATACTATCCTCTATCGTATCCTATCCTATCCTCTATCCTATCCTATCCTCTATTATATCCTATCCTCTATCCTATCCTATCCTCTATCCTATCCTATCCTCTATCCTATCCTATCCTCTATCCTATCCTATCCTCTATCCTATCCTCTACCCTATCCTATCCTCTATAATATCGTTTACTCTATCATATCCTATCCTCTATCCTATAATATCATCTATCCTATTCTATCCTCTATCCTATCCTATCCTCTATCCCATCCTGTCCTCTATCCTATCCTATCCTCTATCCTATCCTCTATCCTATCCTCTATCCTATCCTCTATCCTATCCTCGATCCTATCCTATCCTCTATCCTATCCTCTATAATATCGTTTACTCTATCATATCCTATCCTCTATCCTATAATATCATCTATCCTATTCTATCCTCTATCCTATCCTCTATCATATCCAATCCTCTATCCTATCCTATCCTCTATCCTATCCTATCCTCTATCCTATCCTATCCTCTATCCTATCCTATCCTATCCTATCCTATCCTCTATCCTATCCTATCCTCTATCCTATCCTATCCTCTATCCTATCCTATCCTCTATCCTATCCTATCCTCTATCAGATCCTCTAACCTATCCTATTATCTATACTATCCTCTATCGTATCCTATCCTATCCTCTATCCTATCCTATCCTCTATTATATCCTATCCTCTATCCTATCCTATCCTCTATCCTACCCTATCCTCTATCCTATCCTATCCTCTATTCTATCCTCTACCCTATCCTATCCTCTATAATATCGTTTACTCTATCATATCCTATCCTCTATCCTATAATATCATCTATCCTATTCTATCCTCTATCCTATCCTCTATCATATCCAATCCTCTATCCTATCCTATCCTCGATCCTATCCTATCCTCTATCCTATCCTCTACCCTATCCTATCCTCTATAATATCGTTTACTCTATCATATCCTATCCTCTATCCTATAATATCATCTATCCTATTCTATCCTCTATCCTATCCTCTATCATATCCAATCCTCTATCGTATCCTATCCTCTATCCTATCCTATCCTCTATCCTATCCTATCCTCTATCCTATCCTATCCTCTATCCTATCCTATCCTCTATCCTATCCTCTCCACTATCCTATCCTAAACTCTTTCCTATCCTATCCTATATCCTATCCTATCCTCTATCCTATCCTATCCTCTATCCGATCCTCTATCCTATTCTATCCTCTATCCTATCCTCTCCTCTATCCGATCCTCTATCCTATCCTATCCTCTATCCTATCCTATCCTCTATCCTATCCTATCCTCGATCCCATCCTATCCTCTATCCCATCCTATCCTCTATCCTAACCTATCCTCTATCCTATCCTATCCTCTATCCTATCCTATCCTCTATCCTATCCTATCCTCTATCCTATCCTATCCTCTATCCTCTATCCTATCCTATCCTCTATCCTCTATCCTCTATCCTCTATCCTCTATCCTATCCTATCCTCTATCCTATCCTATCCTCTATCCTATCCTCTATCCTATCCTCTATCCAATCCTATCCTCTATCCTATCCTCTATCCAATCCTATCCTCTATCCTATCCTATCCTCTATCCTATCCTATCCTATCCTCTATCCTATCCTATCCTATCCTCTATCAGATCCTCTAACCTATCCTATCATCTATACTATCCTCTATCGTATCCTATCCTATCCTCTATCCTATCCTATCCTCTATCCGATCCTCTATCCTATCCTATCCCCTATCCTATCCTATCCTCTATCCTATCCTCTATCCTATCCTCTATCCTATCCTCTATCCTATCCTCTATAATATCGTTTACTCTATCATATCCTATCCTCTATCCTATAATATCATCTATCCTATTCTATCCTCTATCCTATCCTATCCTCTATCCCATCCTGTCCTCTATCCTATCCTATCCTCTATCCTATCCTCTATCCTATCCTCTATCCTATCCTCTATCCTATCCTCGATCCTATCCTATCCTATCCTCTATCCTATCCTATCCTCTATCCTATCCTATCCTCTATCCTATCCTATCCTCTATCCTATCCTATCCTCTATCCTATCCTATCCTCTATCCAAACCTATCCTCTATCCTATCCTATCCTCTATCCTATCCTATCCTATCCTCTATCCTATCCTATCCTATCCTCTATCCTATCCTATCCTATCCTCTATCAGATCCTCTAACCTATCCTATCATCTATACTATCCTCTATCGTATCCTATCCTATCCTCTATCCTATCCTATCCTCTATCCGATCCTCTATCCTATCCTATCCCCTATCCTATCCTATCCTCTATCCTATCCTCTATCCTATCCTCTATCCTATCCTCTATCCTATCCTCTATAATATCGTTTACTCTATCATATCCTATCCTCTATCCTATAATATCATCTATCCTATTCTATCCTCTATCCTATCCTATCCTCTATCCCATCCTGTCCTCTATCCTATCCTATCCTCTATCCTATCCTCTATCCTATCCTCTATCCTATCCTATCCTCTATCCGATCCTCTATCCTATTCTATCCTCTATCCTATCCTCTCCTCTATCCGATCCTCTATCCTATCCTATCCTCTATCCTATCCTATCCTCTATCCTATCCTATCCTCGATCCCATCCTATCCTCTATCCCATCCTATCCTCTATCCTAACCTATCCTCTATCCTATCCTATCCTCTATCCTATCCTATCCTCTATCCTATCCTATCCTCTATCCTATCCTATCCTCTATCCTCTATCCTATCCTATCCTCTATCCTCTATCCTCTATCCTCTATCCTCTATCCTATCCTATCCTCTATCCTATCCTATCCTCTATCCTATCCTCTATCCTATCCTCTATCCAATCCTATCCTCTATCCTATCCTCTATCCAATCCTATCCTCTATCCTATCCTATCCTCTATCCTATCCTATCCTATCCTCTATCCTATCCTATCCTATCCTCTATCAGATCCTCTAACCTATCCTATCATCTATACTATCCTCTATCGTATCCTATCCTATCCTCTATCCTATCCTATCCTCTATCCGATCCTCTATCCTATCCTATCCCCTATCCTATCCTATCCTCTATCCTATCCTCTATCCTATCCTCTATCCTATCCTCTATCCTATCCTCTATAATATCGTTTACTCTATCATATCCTATCCTCTATCCTATAATATCATCTATCCTATTCTATCCTCTATCCTATCCTATCCTCTATCCCATCCTGTCCTCTATCCTATCCTATCCTCTATCCTATCCTCTATCCTATCCTCTATCCTATCCTCTATCCTATCCTCGATCCTATCCTATCCTATCCTCTATCCTATCCTATCCTCTATCCTATCCTATCCTCTATCCTATCCTATCCTCTATCCTATCCTATCCTCTATCCTATCCTATCCTCTATCCAAACCTATCCTCTATCCTATCCTATCCTCTATCCTATCCTATCCTATCCTCTATCCTATCCTATCCTATCCTCTATCCTATCCTATCCTATCCTCTATCAGATCCTCTAACCTATCCTATCATCTATACTATCCTCTATCGTATCCTATCCTATCCTCTATCCTATCCTATCCTCTATCCGATCCTCTATCCTATCCTATCCCCTATCCTATCCTATCCTCTATCCTATCCTCTATCCTATCCTCTATCCTATCCTCTATCCTATCCTCTATAATATCGTTTACTCTATCATATCCTATCCTCTATCCTATAATATCATCTATCCTATTCTATCCTCTATCCTATCCTATCCTCTATCCCATCCTGTCCTCTATCCTATCCTATCCTCTATCCTATCCTCTATCCTATCCTCTATCCTATCCTCTATCCTATCCTCGATCCTATCCTATCCTATCCTCTATCCTATCCTATCCTCTATCCTATCCTATCCTCTATCCTATCCTATCCTCTATCCTATCCTATCCTCTATCCTATCCTATCCTCTATCCTATCCTATCCTCTATCCTATCCTATCCTCTATCCTATCCTATCCTCTATCCTATCCTCTATCCTATCCTCTATCCAATCCTATCCTCTATCCTATCCTATCCTCTATCCTATCCTATCCTATCCTCCATGAGATCCTCTAACCTATCCTATCATCTATACTATCCTCTATCGTATCCTATCCTATCCTCTATCCTATCCTATCCTCTATCAGATCCTCTATCCTATCCTATCCCCTATCCTATCCTATCCTCTATCCTATCCTCTATCCTATCCTCTATCCTATCCTCTATCCAATCCTATCCTTTATCCTATCCTATCCTCTATCCTATCCTATCCTATCCTCCATCAGATCCTCTAACCTATCCTATCATCTATACTATCCTCTATCGTATCCTATCCTATCCTCTATCCGATCCTCGATCCTATCCTATCCCCAATCCTATCCTATCCTCTATCCTATCCTCTATCCTATCCTCTATCCTATCCTCTATCCTATCCTCTATCCTATCCTCGATCCTATCCTATCCTCTATCCTATCCTCCATAATATCGTTTACTCTATCAGATCCTATCCTCTATCCTATCCTCCATAATATCGTTTACTCTATCAGATCCTATCCTCTATCATATCCAATCCTCTATCCTATCCTATCCTCTATCCTATCCTATCCTCTATCCTATCCTATCCTCTATCCTATCCTATCCTATCCTCTATCCTATCCTATCCTATCCTCTATCCTATCCTATCCTCTATCAGATCCTCTAACCTATCCTATCATCTATACTATCATCTATCGTATCCTATCCTATCCTCTATCCTATCCTATCCTCTATCCTATCCTATCCTCTATCCTATCCTATCCTCTATCCTATCCTATCCTCTATCCCATCCTATCCTCTATCCCATCTTATCCTCTATCCTATCCTATCCTCTATCCTATCCTATCCTCTATCCTATCCTATCCTCTATCCTATCCCCTCCTCTATCCTATCCTATCCTCTATCCTATCCTATACTCTATCCTCTATCCTATCCTACCCTCTTTCCTATCCTATCCTCTATCCTATCCTATCCTCTTTCCTATCCTATCCTCTATCCTATCCTATCCTCTATCCTATCCTATCCTCTATCCTATCCTATCCTCTATCCTATCCTCTACCCTATCCTATCCTCTATAATATCGTTTACTCTATCATATCCTATCCTCTATCCTATAATATCATCTATCCTATTCTATCCTCTATCCTATCCTCTATCATATCCTATCCTCTATCCTATCCTATCCTCGATCCTATCCTATCCTCTATCCTATCCTCTACGCTATCCTATCCTCTATAATATCGTTTACTCTATCATATCCTATCCTCTATCCTATATTATCATCTATCCTATTCTATCCTCTATCCTATCCTCTATCATATCCAATCCTCTATCCTATCCTATCCTCTATCCTATTCTATCCTCTATCCTATCCTCTATCCAATCCTATCCTCTATCCTATCCTCTATCCAATCCTATCCTCTATCCTATCCTATCCTCTATCCTATCCTATCCTATCCTCTATCCTATCCTATCCTATCCTCTATCCTATCCTATCCTATCCTCTATCAGATCCTCTAACCTATCCTATCATCTATACTATCCTCTATCGTATCCTATCCTATCCTCTATCCTATCCTATCCTCTATCCGATCCTCTATCCTATCCTATCCCCTATCCTATCCTATCCTCTATCCTATCCTCTATCCTATCCTCTATCCTATCCTCTATCCTATCCTCTATAATATCGTTTACTCTATCATATCCTATCCTCTATCCTATAATATCATCTATCCTATTCTATCCTCTATCCTATCCTATCCTCTATCCCATCCTGTCCTCTATCCTATCCTATCCTCTATCCTATCCTCTATCCTATCCTCTATCCTATCCTCTATCCTATCCCCGATCCTATCCTATCCTATCCTCTATCCTATCCTATCCTCTATCCTATCCTATCCTCTATCCTATCCTATCCTCTATCCTATCCTATCCTCTATCCTATCCTATCCTCTATCCAAACCTATCCTCTATCCTATCCTATCCTCTATCCTATCCTATCCTATCCTCTATCCTATCCTATCCTATCCTCTATCCTATCCTATCCTATCCTCTATCAGATCCTCTAACCTATCCTATCATCTATACTATCCTCTATCGTATCCTATCCTATCCTCTATCCTATCCTATCCTCTATCCGATCCTCTATCCTATCCTATCCCCTATCCTATCCTATCCTCTATCCTATCCTCTATCCTATCCTCTATCCTATCCTCTATCCTATCCTCTATAATATCGTTTACTCTATCATATCCTATCCTCTATCCTATAATATCATCTATCCTATTCTATCCTCTATCCTATCCTATCCTCTATCCCATCCTGTCCTCTATCCTATCCTATCCTCTATCCTATCCTCTATCCTATCCTCTATCCTATCCTCTATCCTATCCTCGATCCTATCCTATCCTATCCTCTATCCTATCCTATCCTCTATCCTATCCTATCCTCTATCCTATCCTATCCTCTATCCTATCCTATCCTCTATCCTATCCTATCCTCTATCCTATCCTATCCTCTATCCTATCCTATCCTCTATCCTATCCTCTATCCTATCCTCTATCCAATCCTATCCTCTATCCTATCCTATCCTCTATCCTATCCTATCCTATCCTCCATGAGATCCTCTAACCTATCCTATCATCTATACTATCCTCTATCGTATCCTATCCTATCCTCTATCCTATCCTATCCTCTATCAGATCCTCTATCCTATCCTATCCCCTATCCTATCCTATCCTCTATCCTATCCTCTATCCTATCCTCTATCCTATCCTCTATCCAATCCTATCCTTTATCCTATCCTATCCTCTATCCTATCCTATCCTATCCTCCATCAGATCCTCTAACCTATCCTATCATCTATACTATCCTCTATCGTATCCTATCCTATCCTCTATCCGATCCTCGATCCTATCCTATCCCCAATCCTATCCTATCCTCTATCCTATCCTCTATCCTATCCTCTATCCTATCCTCTATCCTATCCTCTATCCTATCCTCGATCCTATCCTATCCTCTATCCTATCCTCCATAATATCGTTTACTCTATCAGATCCTATCCTCTATCCTATAATATCATCTATCCTATTCTATCCTCTATCCTATCCTCTATCATATCCAATCCTCTATCCTATCCTATCCTCTATCCTATCCTATCCTCTATCCTATCCTATCCTCTATCCTATCCTATCCTATCCTCTATCCTATCCTATCCTATCCTCTATCCTATCCTATCCTCTATCAGATCCTCTAACCTATCCTATCATCTATACTATCATCTATCGTATCCTATCCTATCCTCTATCCTATCCTATCCTCTATCCTATCCTATCCTCTATCCTATCCTATCCTCTATCCTATCCTATCCTCTATCCCATCCTATCCTCTATCCCATCTTATCCTCTATCCTATCCTATCCTCTATCCTATCCTATCCTCTATCCTATCCTATCCTCTATCCTATCCCCTCCTCTATCCTATCCTATCCTCTATCCTATCCTATACTCTATCCTCTATCCTATCCTACCCTCTTTCCTATCCTATCCTCTATCCTATCCTATCCTCTTTCCTATCCTATCCTCTATCCTATCCTATCCTCTATCCTATCCTATCCTCTATCCTATCCTCTACCCTATCCTATCCTCTATAATATCGTTTACTCTATCATATCCTATCCTCTATCCTATAATATCATCTATCCTATTCTATCCTCTATCCTATCCTCTATCATATCCTATCCTCTATCCTATCCTATCCTCGATCCTATCCTATCCTCTATCCTATCCTCTACGCTATCCTATCCTCTATAATATCGTTTACTCTATCATATCCTATCCTCTATCCTATATTATCATCTATCCTATTCTATCCTCTATCCTATCCTCTATCATATCCAATCCTCTATCCTATCCTATCCTCTATCCTATTCTATCCTCTATCCTATCCTATCCTCTATCCTATCCTATCCTCTATCCTATCCTATCCTCTATTCTATCCTCTCCTCTATCCTATCCTACCCTCTTTCCTATCCTATCCTCTATCCTATCCTATCCTCTATCCTATCCTATCCTCTATCCGATCCTCTATCCTATCCTATCCTCTATCCTATCCTATCCTCTATCCGATCCTCTATCCTATCCTATCCTCTATTATATCCTATCCTCTATCCTATCCTATCCTCTATCCTATCCTATCCTATCCTCTATCCTATCCTCTACCCTATCCTATCCTCTATAATATCGTTTACTCTATCCTAACCTATCCTCTATCCTAACCTATCCTCTATCCTATCCTATCCTCTATTCTATCCTATCCTCTATCCTATCCTATCCTCCATCCTCTATCATATCCAATCCTCTATCCTATCCTATCCTCTATCCTATCCTATCCTCTATCCTATCCTATCCTCTATCCTATCCTATCCTATCCTCTATCCTATCCTATCCTCTATCAGATCCTCTAACCTATCCTATCATCTATACTATCCTCTATCGTATCCTATCCTATCCTCTATCCTATCCTATCCTCTATTATATCCTATCCTCTATCCTATCCTATCCTCTATCCTATCCTATCCTCTATCCTATCCTATCCTCTATCCCATCCTATCCTCTATCCCATCTTATCCTCTATCCTATCCTATCCTCTATCCTATCCTATCCTCTATCCTATCCTATCCTCTATCCTATCCCCTCCTCTATCCTATCCTATCCTCTATCCTATCCTATACTCTATCCACTATCCTATCCTACCCTCTTTCCTATCCTATCCTCTATCCTATCCTATCCTCTATCCTATCCTACCCTCTATCCTATCCTGTCTTCTATCCTCTATCCTATCCTCTATCCTATCCTATCCTCTATCCTATCCTCTTTAATATCGTTTACTCTATCATATCCTATCCTCTATCCTGTAATATCATCTATCCTATTCTATCCTCTATCCTATCCTCTATCATATCCAATCCTCTATCGTATCCTCAATCCTATCCTCTATCATATCCAATCAACTATCGTATACTCTATCCTATCCTATCCTCTATCCTATCCTCTATCCTATCCTATCCTCTATCCTATCCTCTTTAATATCGTTTACTCTATCCAATCCTATCCTCTATCCTATCCTATCCTCTATCCTATCCTATCATCTATCCTATCCTATCCTCTATCCTATCCTATCCTATCCTCTATCCTATCCTATCCTCTATCAGATCCTCTAACCTATCCTATTATCTATACTATCCTCTATCGTATCCTATCCTATCCTCTATCCTATCCTATCCTCTATTATATCCTATCCTCTATCCTATCCTATCCTCTATCCTATCCTATCCTCTATCCTATCCTATCCTCTATCCTATCCTCTACCCTATCCTATCCTCTATAATATCGTTTACTCTATCATATCCTATCCTCTATCCTATAATATCATCTATCCTATTCTATCCTCTATCCTATCCTATCCTCTATCCCATCCTGTCCTCTATCCTATCCTATCCTCTATCCTATCCTCTATCCTATCCTCTATCCTATCCTCTATCCTATCCTCGATCCTATCCTATCCTCTATCCTATCCTCTATAATATCGTTTACTCTATCATATCCTATCCTCGATCCCATCCTATCCTCTATCCCATCCTATCCTCTATCCTAACCTATCCTCTATCCTATCCTATCCTCTATCCTATCCTATCCTCTATCCTATCCTATCCTCTATCCTATCCTATCCTCTATCCTCTATCCTATCCTATCCTCTATCCTCTATCCTCTATCCTCTATCCTCTATCCTATCCTATCCTCTATCCTATCCTATCCTCTATCCTATCCTCTATCCTATCCTCTATCCAATCCTATCCTCTATCCTATCCTCTATCCAATCCTATCCTCTATCCTATCCTATCCTCTATCCTATCCTATCCTATCCTCTATCCTATCCTATCCTATCCTCTATCAGATCCTCTAACCTATCCTATCATCTATACTATCCTCTATCGTATCCTATCCTATCCTCTATCCTATCCTATCCTCTATCCGATCCTCTATCCTATCCTATCCCCTATCCTATCCTATCCTCTATCCTATCCTCTATCCTATCCTCTATCCTATCCTCTATCCTATCCTCTATAATATCGTTTACTCTATCATATCCTATCCTCTATCCTATAATATCATCTATCCTATTCTATCCTCTATCCTATCCTATCCTCTATCCCATCCTGTCCTCTATCCTATCCTATCCTCTATCCTATCCTCTATCCTATCCTCTATCCTATCCTCTATCCTATCCTCGATCCTATCCTATCCTATCCTCTATCCTATCCTATCCTCTATCCTATCCTATCCTCTATCCTATCCTATCCTCTATCCTATCCTATCCTCTATCCTATCCTATCCTCTATCCAAACCTATCCTATATCCTATCCTATCCTCTATCCTATCCTATCCTATCCTCTATCCTATCCTATCCTATCCTCTATCCTATCCTATCCTATCCTCTATCAGATCCTCTAACCTATCCTATCATCTATACTATCCTCTATCGTATCCTATCCTATCCTCTATCCTATCCTATCCTCTATCCGATCCTCTATCCTATCCTATCCCCTATCCTATCCTATCCTCTATCCTATCCTCTATCCTATCCTCTATCCTATCCTCTATCCTATCCTCTATAATATCGTTTACTCTATCATATCCTATCCTCTATCCTATAATATCATCTATCCTATTCTATCCTCTATCCTATCCTATCCTCTATCCCATCCTGTCCTCTATCCTATCCTATCCTCTATCCTATCCTCTATCCTATCCTCTATCCTATCCTCTATCCTATCCTCGATCCTATCCTATCCTATCCTCTATCCTATCCTATCCTCTATCCTATCCTATCCTCTATCCTATCCTATCCTCTATCCTATCCTATCCTCTATCCTATCCTATCCTCTATCCTATCCTATCCTCTATCCTATCCTATCCTCTATCCTATCCTCTATCCAATCCTATCCTCTATCCTATCCTATCCTCTATCCTATCCTATCCTATCCTCCATGAGATCCTCTAACCTATCCTATCATCTATACTATCCTCTATCGTATCCTATCCTATCCTCTATCCTATCCTATCCTCTATCAGATCCTCTATCCTATCCTATCCCCTATCCTATCCTATCCTCTATCCTATCCTCTATCCTATCCTCTATCCTATCCTCTATCCAATCCTATCCTTTATCCTATCCTATCCTCTATCCTATCCTATCCTATCCTCCATCAGATCCTCTAACCTATCCTATCATCTATACTATCCTCTATCGTATCCTATCCTATCCTCTATCCGATCCTCGATCCTATCCTATCCCCAATCCTATCCTATCCTCTATCCTATCCTCTATCCTATCCTCTATCCTATCCTCTATCCTATCCTCTATCCTATCCTCGATCCTATCCTATCCTCTATCCTATCCTCCATAATATCGTTTACTCTATCAGATCCTATCCTCTATCCTATAATATCATCTATCCTATTCTATCCTCTATCCTATCCTCTATCATATCCAATCCTCTATCCTATCCTATCCTCTATCCTATCCTATCCTCTATCCTATCCTATCCTCTATCCTATCCTATCCTATCCTCTATCCTATCCTATCCTATCCTCTATCCTATCCTATCCTCTATCAGATCCTCTAACCTATCCTATCATCTATACTATCATCTATCGTATCCTATCCTATCCTCTATCCTATCCTATCCTCTATCCTATCCTATCCTCTATCCTATCCTATCCTCTATCCTATCCTATCCTCTATCCCATCCTATCCTCTATCCCATCTTATCCTCTATCCTATCCTATCCTCTATCCTATCCTATCCTCTATCCTATCCTATCCTCTATCCTATCCCCTCCTCGATCCTATCCTATCCCCAATCCTATCCTATCCTCTATCCTATCCTCTATCCTATCCTCTATCCTATCCTCTATCCTATCCTCTATCCTATCCTCGATCCTATCCTATCCTCTATCCTATCCTCCATAATATCGTTTACTCTATCAGATCCTATCCTCTATCCTATAATATCATCTATCCTATTCTATCCTCTATCCTATCCTCTATCATATCCAATCCTCTATCCTATCCTATCCTCTATCCTATCCTATCCTCTATCCTATCCTATCCTCTATCCTATCCTATCCTATCCTCTATCCTATCCTATCCTATCCTCTATCCTATCCTATCCTCTATCAGATCCTCTAACCTATCCTATCATCTATACTATCATCTATCGTATCCTATCCTATCCTCTATCCTATCCTATCCTCTATCCTATCCTATCCTCTATCCTATCCTATCCTCTATCCTATCCTATCCTCTATCCCATCCTATCCTCTATCCCATCTTATCCTCTATCCTATCCTATCCTCTATCCTATCCTATCCTCTATCCTATCCTATCCTCTATCCTATCCCCTCCTCTATCCTATCCTATCCTCTATCCTATCCTATACTCTATCCTCTATCCTATCCTACCCTCTTTCCTATCCTATCCTCTATCCTATCCTATCCTCTTTCCTATCCTATCCTCTATCCTATCCTATCCTCTATCCTATCCTATCCTCTATCCTATCCTATCCTCTATCCTATCCTCTACCCTATCCTATCCTCTATAATATCGTTTACTCTATCATATCCTATCCTCTATCCTATAATATCATCTATCCTATTCTATCCTCTATCCTATCCTCTATCATATCCTATCCTCTATCCTATCCTATCCTCGATCCTATCCTATCCTCTATCCTATCCTCTACGCTATCCTATCCTCTATAATATCGTTTACTCTATCATATCCTATCCTCTATCCTATATTATCATCTATCCTATTCTATCCTCTATCCTATCCTCTATCATATCCAATCCTCTATCCTATCCTATCCTCTATCCTATTCTATCCTCTATCCTATCCTATCCTCTATCCTATCCTATCCTCTATCCTATCCTATCCTCTATCCTATCCTCTCCTCTATCCTATCCTACCCTCTTTCCTATCCTATCCTCTATCCTATCCTATCCTCTATCCTATCCTATCCTCTATCCGATCCTCTATCCTATCCTATCCTCTATCCTATCCTATCCTCTATCCGATCCTCTATCCTATCCTATCCTCTATTATATCCTATCCTCTATCCTATCCTATCCTCTATCCTATCCTATCCTATCCTCTATCCTATCCTCTACCCTATCCTATCCTCTATAATATCGTTTACTCTATCCTAACCTATCCTCTATCCTAACCTATCCTCTATCCTATCCTATCCTCTATTCTATCCTATCCTCTATCCTATCCTATCCTCCATCCTCTATCATATCCAATCCTCTATCCTATCCTATCCTCTATCCTATCCTATCCTCTATCCTATCCTATCCTCTATCCTATCCTATCCTATCCTCTATCCTATCCTATCCTCTATCAGATCCTCTAACCTATCCTATCATCTATACTATCCTCTATCGTATCCTATCCTATCCTCTATCCTATCCTATCCTCTATTATATCCTATCCTCTATCCTATCCTATCCTCTATCCTATCCTATCCTCTATCCTATCCTATCCTCTATCCCATCCTATCCTCTATCCCATCTTATCCTCTATCCTATCCTATCCTCTATCCTATCCTATCCTCTATCCTATCCTATCCTCTATCCTATCCCCTCCTCTATCCTATCCTATCCTCTATCCTATCCTATACTCTATCCACTATCCTATCCTACCCTCTTTCCTATCCTATCCTCTATCCTATCCTATCCTCTATCCTATCCTACCCTCTATCCTATCCTGTCTTCTATCCTCTATCCTATCCTCTATCCTATCCTATCCTCTATCCTATCCTCTTTAATATCGTTTACTCTATCATATCCTATCCTCTATCCTGTAATATCATCTATCCTATTCTATCCTCTATCCTATCCTCTATCATATCCAATCCTCTATCGTATCCTCAATCCTATCCTCTATCATATCCAATCAACTATCGTATACTCTATCCTATCCTATCCTCTATCCTATCCTCTATCCTATCCTATCCTCTATCCTATCCTCTTTAATATCGTTTACTCTATCCAATCCTATCCTCTATCCTATCCTATCCTCTATCCTATCCTATCATCTATCCTATCCTATCCTCTATCCTATCCTATCCTATCCTCTATCCTATCCTATCCTCTATCAGATCCTCTAACCTATCCTATTATCTATACTATCCTCTATCGTATCCTATCCTATCCTCTATCCTATCCTATCCTCTATTATATCCTATCCTCTATCCTATCCTATCCTCTATCCTATCCTATCCTCTATCCTATCCTATCCTCTATCCTATCCTCTACCCTATCCTATCCTCTATAATATCGTTTACTCTATCATATCCTATCCTCTATCCTATAATATCATCTATCCTATTCTATCCTCTATCCTATCCTATCCTCTATCCCATCCTGTCCTCTATCCTATCCTATCCTCTATCCTATCCTCTATCCTATCCTCTATCCTATCCTCTATCCTATCCTCGATCCTATCCTATCCTCTATCCTATCCTCTATAATATCGTTTACTCTATCATATCCTATCCTCTATCCTATAATATCATCTATCCTATTCTATCCTCTATCCTATCCTCTATCATATCCAATCCTCTATCCTATCCTATCCTCTATCCTATCCTATCCTCTATCCTATCCTATCCTCTATCCTATCCTATCCTATCCTATCCTATCCTCTATCCTATCCTATCCTCTATCCTATCCTATCCTCTATCCTATCCTATCCTCTATCCTATCCTATCCTCTATCCTATCCTATCCTCTATCAGATCCTCTAACCTATCCTATTATCTATACTATCCTCTATCGTATCCTATCCTATCCTCTATCCTATCCTATCCTCTATTATATCCTATCCTCTATCCTATCCTATCCTCTATCCTATCCTATCCTCTATCCTATCCTATCCTCTATCCTATCCTCTACCCTATCCTATCCTCTATAATATCGTTTACTCTATCATATCCTATCCTCTATCCTATAATATCATCTATCCTATTCTATCCTCTATCCTATCCTATCCTCTATCCCATCCTGTCCTCTATCCTATCCTATCCTCTATCCTATCCTCTATCCTATCCTCTATCCTATCCTCTATCCTATCCTCGATCCTATCCTATCCTCTATCCTATCCTCTATAATATCGTTTACTCTATCATATCCTATCCTCTATCCTATAATATCATCTATCCTATTCTATCCTCTATCCTATCCTCTATCATATCCAATCCTCTATCCTATCCTATCCTCTATCCTATCCTATCCTCTATCCTATCCTATCCTCTATCCTATCCTATCCTATCCTATCCTATCCTCTATCCTATCCTATCCTCTATCCTATCCTATCCTCTATCCTATCCTATCCTCTATCCTATCCTATCCTCTATCAGATCCTCTAACCTATCCTATTATCTATACTATCCTCTATCGTATCCTATCCTATCCTCTATCCTATCCTATCCTCTATTATATCCTATCCTCTATCCTATCCTATCCTCTATCCTACCCTATCCTCTATCCTATCCTATCCTCTATTCTATCCTCTACCCTATCCTATCCTCTATAATATCGTTTACTCTATCATATCCTATCCTCTATCCTATAATATCATCTATCCTATTCTATCCTCTATCCTATCCTCTATCATATCCAATCCTCTATCCTATCCTATCCTCGATCCTATCCTATCCTCTATCCTATCCTCTACCCTATCCTATCCTCTATAATATCGTTTACTCTATCATATCCTATCCTCTATCCTATAATATCATCTATCCTATTCTATCCTCTATCCTATCCTCTATCATATCCAATCCTCTATCGTATCCTATCCTCTATCCTATCCTATCCTCTATCCTATCCTATCCTCTATCCTATCCTATCCTCTATCCTATCCTATCCTCTATCCTATCCTCTCCACTATCCTATCCTAAACTCTTTCCTATCCTATCCTATATCCTATCCTATCCTCTATCCTATCCTATCCTCTATCCGATCCTCTATCCTATTCTATCCTCTATCCTATCCTCTCCTCTATCCGATCCTCTATCCTATCCTATCCTCTATCCTATCCTATCCTCTATCCTATCCTATCCTCGATCCCATCCTATCCTCTATCCCATCCTATCCTCTATCCTAACCTATCCTCTATCCTATCCTATCCTCTATCCTATCCTATCCTCTATCCTATCCTATCCTCTATCCTATCCTATCCTCTATCCTCTATCCTATCCTATCCTCTATCCTCTATCCTCTATCCTCTATCCTCTATCCTCTATCCTATCCTATCCTCTATCCTATCCTATCCTCTATCCTATCCTCTATCCTATCCTCTATCCAATCCTATCCTCTATCCTATCCTCTATCCAATCCTATCCTCTATCCTATCCTATCCTCTATCCTATCCTATCCTATCCTCTATCCTATCCTATCCTATCCTCTATCCTATCCTATCCTATCCTCTATCAGATCCTCTAACCTATCCTATCATCTATACTATCCTCTATCGTATCCTATCCTATCCTCTATCCTATCCTATCCTCTATCCGATCCTCTATCCTATCCTATCCCCTATCCTATCCTATCCTCTATCCTATCCTCTATCCTATCCTCTATCCTATCCTCTATCCTATCCTCTATAATATCGTTTACTCTATCATATCCTATCCTCTATCCTATAATATCATCTATCCTATTCTATCCTCTATCCTATCCTATCCTCTATCCCATCCTGTCCTCTATCCTATCCTATCCTCTATCCTATCCTCTATCCTATCCTCTATCCTATCCTCTATCCTATCCTCGATCCTATCCTATCCTATCCTCTATCCTATCCTATCCTCTATCCTATCCTATCCTATCCTCTATCCTATCCTATCCTCTATCCTATCCTATCCTCTATCCTATCCTATCCTCTATCCAAACCTATCCTCTATCCTATCCTATCCTCTATCCTATCCTATCCTATCCTCTATCCTATCCTATCCTATCCTCTATCCGATCCTCTATCCTATCCTATCCTCTATCCTATCCTATCCTCTATCCGATCCTCTATCCTATCCTATCCTCTATTATATCCTATCCTCTATCCTATCCTATCCTCTATCCTATCCTATCCTATCCTCTATCCTATCCTCTACCCTATCCTATCCTCTATAATATCGTTTACTCTATCCTAACCTATCCTCTATCCTAACCTATCCTCTATCCTATCCTATCCTCTATTCTATCCTATCCTCTATCCTATCCTATCCTCCATCCTCTATCATATCCAATCCTCTATCCTATCCTATCCTCTATCCTATCCTATCCTCTATCCTATCCTATCCTCTATCCTATCCTATCCTATCCTCTATCCTATCCTATCCTCTATCAGATCCTCTAACCTATCCTATCATCTATACTATCCTCTATCGTATCCTATCCTATCCTCTATCCTATCCTATCCTCTATTATATCCTATCCTCTATCCTATCCTATCCTCTATCCTATCCTATCCTCTATCCTATCCTATCCTCTATCCCATCCTATCCTCTATCCCATCTTATCCTCTATCCTATCCTATCCTCTATCCTATCCTATCCTCTATCCTATCCTATCCTCTATCCTATCCCCTCCTCTATCCTATCCTATCCTCTATCCTATCCTATACTCTATCCACTATCCTATCCTACCCTCTTTCCTATCCTATCCTCTATCCTATCCTATCCTCTATCCTATCCTACCCTCTATCCTATCCTGTCTTCTATCCTCTATCCTATCCTCTATCCTATCCTATCCTCTATCCTATCCTCTTTAAGATCGTTTACTCTATCATATCCTATCCTCTATCCTGTAATATCATCTATCCTATTCTATCCTCTATCCTATCCTCTATCATATCCAATCCTCTATCGTATCCTCAATCCTATCCTCTATCATATCCAATCAACTATCGTATACTCTATCCTATCCTATCCTCTATCCTATCCTCTATCCTATCCTATCCTCTATCCTATCCTCTTTAATATCGTTTACTCTATCCAATCCTATCCTCTATCCTATCCTATCCTCTATCCTATCCTATCATCTATCCTATCCTATCCTCTATCCTATCCTATCCTATCCTCTATCCTATCCTATCCTCTATCAGATCCTCTAACCTATCCTATTATCTATACTATCCTCTATCGTATCCTATCCTATCCTCTATCCTATCCTATCCTCTATTATATCCTATCCTCTATCCTATCCTATCCTCTATCCTATCCTATCCTCTATCCTATCCTATCCTCTATCCTATCCTCTACCCTATCCTATCCTCTATAATATCGTTTACTCTATCATATCCTATCCTCTATCCTATAATATCATCTATCCTATTCTATCCTCTATCCTATCCTATCCTCTATCCCATCCTGTCCTCTATCCTATCCTATCCTCTATCCTATCCTCTATCCTATCCTCTATCCTATCCTCTATCCTATCCTCGATCCTATCCTATCCTCTATCCTATCCTCTATAATATCGTTTACTCTATCATATCCTATCCTCTATCCTATAATATCATCTATCCTATTCTATCCTCTATCCTATCCTCTATCATATCCAATCCTCTATCCTATCCTATCCTCTATCCTATCCTATCCTCTATCCTATCCTATCCTCTATCCTATCCTATCCTATCCTATCCTATCCTCTATCCTATCCTATCCTCTATCCTATCCTATCCTCTATCCTATCCTATCCTCTATCCTATCCTATCCTCTATCCTATCCTATCCTCTATCAGATCCTCTAACCTATCCTATTATCTATACTATCCTCTATCGTATCCTATCCTATCCTCTATCCTATCCTATCCTCTATTATATCCTATCCTCTATCCTATCCTATCCTCTATCCTATCCTATCCTCTATCCTATCCTATCCTCTATCCTATCCTCTACCCTATCCTATCCTCTATAATATCGTTTACTCTATCATATCCTATCCTCTATCCTATAATATCATCTATCCTATTCTATCCTCTATCCTATCCTATCCTCTATCCCATCCTGTCCTCTATCCTATCCTATCCTCTATCCTATCCTCTATCCTATCCTCTATCCTATCCTCTATCCTATCCTCGATCCTATCCTATCCTCTATCCTATCCTCTATAATATCGTTTACTCTATCATATCCTATCCTCTATCCTATAATATCATCTATCCTATTCTATCCTCTATCCTATCCTCTATCATATCCAATCCTCTATCCTATCCTATCCTCTATCCTATCCTATCCTCTATCCTATCCTATCCTCTATCCTATCCTATCCTATCCTATCCTATCCTCTATCCTATCCTATCCTCTATCCTATCCTATCCTCTATCCTATCCTATCCTCTATCCTATCCTATCCTCTATCAGATCCTCTAACCTATCCTATTATCTATACTATCCTCTATCGTATCCTATCCTATCCTCTATCCTATCCTATCCTCTATTATATCCTATCCTCTATCCTATCCTATCCTCTATCCTACCCTATCCTCTATCCTATCCTATCCTCTATTCTATCCTCTACCCTATCCTATCCTCTATAATATCGTTTACTCTATCATATCCTATCCTCTATCCTATAATATCATCTATCCTATTCTATCCTCTATCCTATCCTCTATCATATCCAATCCTCTATCCTATCCTATCCTCGATCCTATCCTATCCTCTATCCTATCCTCTACCCTATCCTATCCTCTATAATATCGTTTACTCTATCATATCCTATCCTCTATCCTATAATATCATCTATCCTATTCTATCCTCTATCCTATCCTCTATCATATCCAATCCTCTATCGTATCCTATCCTCTATCCTATCCTATCCTCTATCCTATCCTATCCTCTATCCTATCCTATCCTCTATCCTATCCTATCCTATCCTCTATCCTATCCTCTCCACTATCCTATCCTAAACTCTTTCCTATCCTATCCTATATCCTATCCTATCCTCTATCCTATCCTATCCTCTATCCGATCCTCTATCCTATTCTATCCTCTATCCTATCCTCTCCTCTATCCGATCCTCTATCCTATCCTATCCTCTATCCTATCCTATCCTCTATCCTATCCTATCCTCGATCCCATCCTATCCTCTATCCCATCCTATCCTCTATCCTAACCTATCCTCTATCCTATCCTATCCTCTATCCTATCCTATCCTCTATCCTATCCTATCCTCTATCCTATCCTATCCTCTATCCTCTATCCTATCCTATCCTCTATCCTCTATCCTCTATCCTCTATCCTCTATCCTATCCTATCCTCTATCCTATCCTATCCTCTATCCTATCCTCTATCCTATCCTCTATCCAATCCTATCCTCTATCCTATCCTCTATCCAATCCTATCCTCTATCCTATCCTATCCTCTATCCTATCCTATCCTATCCTCTATCCTATCCTATCCTATCCTCTATCCTATCCTATCCTATCCTCTATCAGATCCTCTAACCTATCCTATCATCTATACTATCCTCTATCGTATCCTATCCTATCCTCTATCCTATCCTATCCTCTATCCGATCCTCTATCCTATCCTATCCCCTATCCTATCCTATCCTCTATCCTATCCTCTATCCTATCCTCTATCCTATCCTCTATCCTATCCTCTATAATATCGTTTACTCTATCATATCCTATCCTCTATCCTATAATATCATCTATCCTATTCTATCCTCTATCCTATCCTATCCTCTATCCCATCCTGTCCTCTATCCTATCCTATCCTCTATCCTATCCTCTATCCTATCCTCTATCCTATCCTCTATCCTATCCTCGATCCTATCCTATCCTATCCTCTATCCTATCCTATCCTCTATCCTATCCTATCCTCTATCCTATCCTATCCTCTATCCTATCCTATCCTCTATCCTATCCTATCCTCTATCCAAACCTATCCTCTATCCTATCCTATCCTCTATCCTATCCTATCCTATCCTCTATCCTATCCTATCCTATCCTCTATCCTATCCTATCCTATCCTCTATCAGATCCTCTAACCTATCCTATCATCTATACTATCCTCTATCGTATCCTATCCTATCCTCTATCCTATCCTATCCTCTATCCGATCCTCTATCCTATCCTATCCCCTATCCTATCCTATCCTCTATCCTATCCTCTATCCTATCCTCTATCCTATCCTCTATCCTATCCTCTATAATATCGTTTACTCTATCATATCCTATCCTCTATCCTATAATATCATCTATCCTATTCTATCCTCTATCCTATCCTATCCTCTATCCCATCCTGTCCTCTATCCTATCCTATCCTCTATCCTATCCTCTATCCTATCCTCTATCCTATCCTCTATCCTATCCTCGATCCTATCCTATCCTATCCTCTATCCTATCCTATCCTCTATCCTATCCTATCCTCTATCCTATCCTATCCTCTATCCTATCCTATCCTCTATCCTATCCTATCCTCTATCCTATCCTATCCTCTATCCTATCCTATCCTCTATCCTATCCTCTATCCTATCCTCTATCCAATCCTATCCTCTATCCTATCCTATCCTCTATCCTATCCTATCCTATCCTCCATGAGATCCTCTAACCTATCCTATCATCTATACTATCCTCTATCGTATCCTGTCCTATCCTCTATCCTATCCTATCCTCTATCAGATCCTCTATCCTATCCTATCCCCTATCCTATCCTATCCTCTATCCTATCCTCTATCCTATCCTCTATCCTATCCTCTATCCAATCCTATCCTTTATCCTATCCTATCCTCTATCCTATCCTATCCTATCCTCCATCAGATCCTCTAACCTATCCTATCATCTATACTATCCTCTATCGTATCCTATCCTATCCTCTATCCGATCCTCGATCCTATCCTATCCCCAATCCTATCCTATCCTCTATCCTATCCTCTATCCTATCCTCTATCCTATCCTCTATCCTATCCTCTATCCTATCCTCGATCCTATCCTATCCTCTATCCTATCCTCCATAATATCGTTTACTCTATCAGATCCTATCCTCTATCCTATAATATCATCTATCCTATTCTATCCTCTATCCTATCCTCTATCATATCCAATCCTCTATCCTATCCTATCCTCTATCCTATCCTATCCTCTATCCTATCCTATCCTCTATCCTATCCTATCCTATCCTCTATCCTATCCTATCCTATCCTCTATCCTATCCTATCCTCTATCAGATCCTCTAACCTATCCTATCATCTATACTATCATCTATCGTATCCTATCCTATCCTCTATCCTATCCTATCCTCTATCCTATCCTATCCTCTATCCTATCCTATCCTCTATCCTATCCTATCCTCTATCCCATCCTATCCTCTATCCCATCTTATCCTCTATCCTATCCTATCCTCTATCCTATCCTATCCTCTATCCTATCCTATCCTCTATCCTATCCCCTCCTCTATCCTATCCTATCCTCTATCCTATCCTATACTCTATCCTCTATCCTATCCTACCCTCTTTCCTATCCTATCCTCTATCCTATCCTATCCTCTTTCCTATCCTATCCTCTATCCTATCCTATCCTCTATCCTATCCTATCCTCTATCCTATCCTCTACCCTATCCTATCCTCTATAATATCGTTTACTCTATCATATCCTATCCTCTATCCTATAATATCATCTATCCTATTCTATCCTCTATCCTATCCTCTATCATATCCTATCCTCTATCCTATCCTATCCTCGATCCTATCCTATCCTCTATCCTATCCTCTACGCTATCCTATCCTCTATAATATCGTTTACTCTATCATATCCTATCCTCTATCCTATATTATCATCTATCCTATTCTATCCTCTATCCTATCCTCTATCATATCCAATCCTCTATCCTATCCTATCCTCTATCCTATTCTATCCTCTATCCTATCCTATCCTCTATCCTATCCTATCCTCTATCCTATCCTATCCTCTATCCTATCCTCTCCTCTATCCTATCCTACCCTCTTTCCTATCCTATCCTCTATCCTATCCTATCCTCTATCCTATCCTATCCTCTATCCGATCCTCTATCCTATCCTATCCTCTATCCTATCCTATCCTCTATCCGATCCTCTATCCTATCCTATCCTCTATTATATCCTATCCTCTATCCTATCCTATCCTCTATCCTATCCTATCCTATCCTCTATCCTATCCTCTACCCTATCCTATCCTCTATAATATCGTTTACTCTATCCTAACCTATCCTCTATCCTAACCTATCCTCTATCCTATCCTATCCTCTATTCTATCCTATCCTCTATCCTATCCTATCCTCCATCCTCTATCATATCCAATCCTCTATCCTATCCTATCCTCTATCCTATCCTATCCTCTATCCTATCCTATCCTCTATCCTATCCTATCCTATCCTCTATCCTATCCTATCCTCTATCAGATCCTCTAACCTATCCTATCATCTATACTATCCTCTATCGTATCCTATCCTATCCTCTATCCTATCCTATCCTCTATTATATCCTATCCTCTATCCTATCCTATCCTCTATCCTATCCTATCCTCTATCCTATCCTATCCTCTATCCCATCCTATCCTCTATCCCATCTTATCCTCTATCCTATCCTATCCTCTATCCTATCCTATCCTCTATCCTATCCTATCCTCTATCCTATCCCCTCCTCTATCCTATCCTATCCTCTATCCTATCCTATACTCTATCCACTATCCTATCCTACCCTCTTTCCTATCCTATCCTCTATCCTATCCTATCCTCTATCCTATCCTACCCTCTATCCTATCCTGTCTTCTATCCTCTATCCTATCCTCTATCCTATCCTATCCTCTATCCTATCCTCTTTAATATCGTTTACTCTATCATATCCTATCCTCTATCCTGTAATATCATCTATCCTATTCTATCCTCTATCCTATCCTCTATCATATCCAATCCTCTATCGTATCCTCAATCCTATCCTCTATCATATCCAATCAACTATCGTATACTCTATCCTATCCTATCCTCTATCCTATCCTCTATCCTATCCTATCCTCTATCCTATCCTCTTTAATATCGTTTACTCTATCATATCCTATCCTCTATCCTATCCTATCCTCTATTATATCCTATCCTCTATCCTATCCTATGCTCTATCCTATCCTATCCTCTATCCTATCCTCTATCCTATCCTCTATCCTATCCTCTATCCTATCCTCGATCCTATCCTATCCTCTATCCTATCCTCTATAATATCGTTTACTCTATCATATCCTATCCTCTATCCTATAATATCATCTATCCTATTCTATCCTCTATCCGATCCTCTATCCTATCCTATCCCCTATCCTATCCTATCCTCTATCCTATCCTCTATCCTATCCTCTATCCTATCCTCTATCCTACCCTCGATCCTATCCTATCCTCTATCCTATCCTCTATAATATTGTTTACTCTATCATATCCTATCCTCTATCCTATAATATCATCTATCCTATCCTATCCTCTATCCTATCCTCTATCATATCCAATCCTCTATCCTATCCTATCCTCTATCCTATCCTATCCTCTATCCTATCCTATCCTCTATCCTATCCTATCCTCTATCCTATCCTCTCCTCTATCCTATCCTACCCTCTTTCCTATCCTATCCTCTATCCTATCCTATCCTATCCTCTATCCTATCCTATCCTCTATCCTATCCTCTATCCTATCCTATCCTCTATCCTATCCTATCCTCTATCCTATCCTCTCCTCTATCCTATCTTACCCTCTTTCCTATCCTATCCTCTATCCTATCCTATCCTCTATCCTATCCTATCCTCTATCCTATCCTATCCTCTATCCTATCCTATCCTCTATCCTATCCTATCCTCTATCCTATCCTATCCTATCCTCTATCCTATCCTCTATCCTATCCTCTATCCTATCCTCTATCCTATCCTCGATCCTATCCTATCCTCTATCCTATCCTCTATAATATTGTTTACTCTATCACATCCTATCCTCTATCCTATAATATCATCTACCCTATTCTATCCTCTATCCTATCCTCTATCATATCCAATCCTCTATCCTATCCTATCCTCTATCCTATCCTATCCTCTATCCTATCCTATCCTCTATCCTATCCTATCCTCTATCCTATCCTCTCCTCTATCCTATCCTACCCTCTTTCCTATCCTATCCTCTATCCTATCCTATCCTATCCTCTATCCTATCCTATCCTCTATCCTATCCTATCCTCGATCCCATCCTATCCTCTATCCCATCCTATCCTCTATCCTAACCTATCCTCTATCCTATCCTATCCTCTATCCTATCCTATCCTCTATCCTATCCTATCCTCTATCCTATCCTATCCTCTATCCTATCCTATCCTCTATCCTCTATCCTATCCTATCCTCTATCCTATCCTATCCTCTATCCTATCCTATCCTCTATCCTATCCTCTATCCTATCCTCTATCCTATCCTCTATCCTATCCTCTATCCAATCCTATCCTCTATCCTATCCTATCCTCTATCCTATCCTATCATCTATCCTATCCTATCCTCTATCCTATCCTATCCTATCCTCTATCCTATCCTATCCTCTATCAGATCCTCTAACCTATCCTATTATCTATACTATCCTCTATCGTATCCTATCCTATCCTCTATCCTATCCTATCCTCTATTATATCCTATCCTCTATCCTATCCTATCCTCTATCCTATCCTATCCTCTATCCTATCCTATCCTCTATCCTATCCTCTACCCTATCCTATCCTCTATAATATCGTTTACTCTATCATATCCTATCCTCTATCCTATAATATCATCTATCCTATTCTATCCTCTATCCTATCCTATCCTCTATCCCATCCTGTCCTCTATCCTATCCTATCCTCTATCCTATCCTCTATCCTATCCTCTATCCTATCCTCTATCCTATCCTCGATCCTATCCTATCCTCTATCCTATCCTCTATAATATCGTTTACTCTATCATATCCTATCCTCTATCCTATAATATCATCTATCCTATTCTATCCTCTATCCTATCCTCTATCATATCCAATCCTCTATCCTATCCTATCCTCTATCCTATCCTATCCTCTATCCTATCCTATCCTCTATCCTATCCTATCCTATCCTATCCTATCCTCTATCCTATCCTATCCTCTATCCTATCCTATCCTCTATCCTATCCTATCCTCTATCCTATCCTATCCTCTATCCTATCCTATCCTCTATCCTATCCTATCCTCTATCCTATCCTATCCTCTATCCTATCCTATCCTCTATCAGATCCTCTAACCTATCCTATTATCTATACTATCCTCTATCGTATCCTATCCTATCCTCTATCCTATCCTATCCTCTATTATATCCTATCCTCTATCCTATCCTATCCTCTATCCTATCCTATCCTCTATCCTATCCTATCCTCTATCCTATCCTCTACCCTATCCTATCCTCTATAATATCGTTTACTCTATCATATCCTATCCTCTATCCTATAATATCATCTATCCTATTCTATCCTCTATCCTATCCTATCCTCTATCCCATCCTGTCCTCTATCCTATCCTATCCTCTATCCTATCCTCTATCCTATCCTCTATCCTATCCTCTATCCTATCCTCGATCCTATCCTATCCTCTATCCTATCCTCTATAATATCGTTTACTCTATCATATCCTATCCTCTATCCTATAATATCATCTATCCTATTCTATCCTCTATCCTATCCTCTATCATATCCAATCCTCTATCCTATCCTATCCTCTATCCCATCCTATCCTCTATCCTATCCTATCCTCTATCCTATCCTATCCTATCCTATCCTATCCTCTATCCTATCCTATCCTCTATCCTATCCTATCCTCTATCCTATCCTATCCTCTATCCTATCCTATCCTCTATCAGATCCTCTAACCTATCCTATTATCTATACTATCCTCTATCGTATCCTATCCTATCCTCTATCCTATCCTATCCTCTATTATATCCTATCCTCTATCCTATCCTATCCTCTATCCTACCCTATCCTCTATCCTATCCTATCCTCTATTCTATCCTCTACCCTATCCTATCCTCTATAATATCGTTTACTCTATCATATCCTATCCTCTATCCTATAATATCATCTATCCTATTCTATCCTCTATCCTATCCTCTATCATATCCAATCCTCTATCCTATCCTATCCTCGATCCTATCCTATCCTCTATCCTATCCTCTACCCTATCCTATCCTCTATAATATCGTTTACTCTATCATATCCTATCCTCTATCCTATAATATCATCTATCCTATTCTATCCTCTATCCTATCCTCTATCATATCCAATCCTCTATCGTATCCTATCCTCTATCCTATCCTATCCTCTATCCTATCCTATCCTCTATCCTATCCTATCCTCTATCCTATCCTATCCTCTATCCTATCCTCTCCACTATCCTATCCTAAACTCTTTCCTATCCTATCCTATATCCTATCCTATCCTCTATCCTATCCTATCCTCTATCCGATCCTCTATCCTATTCTATCCTCTATCCTATCCTCTCCTCTATCCGATCCTCTATCCTATCCTATCCTCTATCCTATCCTATCCTCTATCCTATCCTATCCTCGATCCCATCCTATCCTCTATCCCATCCTATCCTCTATCCTAACCTATCCTCTATCCTATCCTATCCTCTATCCTATCCTATCCTCTATCCTATCCTATCCTCTATCCTATCCTATCCTCTATCCTCTATCCTATCCTATCCTCTATCCTCTATCCTCTATCCTCTATCCTCTATCCTCTATCCTATCCTATCCTCTATCCTATCCTATCCTCTATCCTATCCTCTATCCTATCCTCTATCCAATCCTATCCTCTATCCTATCCTCTATCCAATCCTATCCTCTATCCTATCCTATCCTCTATCCTATCCTATCCTATCCTCTATCCTATCCTATCCTATCCTCTATCCTATCCTATCCTATCCTCTATCAGATCCTCTAACCTATCCTATCATCTATACTATCCTCTATCGTATCCTATCCTATCCTCTATCCTATCCTATCCTCTATCCGATCCTCTATCCTATCCTATCCCCTATCCTATCCTATCCTCTATCCTATCCTCTATCCTATCCTCTATCCTATCCTCTATCCTATCCTCTATAATATCGTTTACTCTATCATATCCTATCCTCTATCCTATAATATCATCTATCCTATTCTATCCTCTATCCTATCCTATCCTCTATCCCATCCTGTCCTCTATCCTATCCTATCCTCTATCCTATCCTCTATCCTATCCTCTATCCTATCCTCTATCCTATCCTCTATCCTATCCTCGATCCTATCCTATCCTATCCTCTATCCTATCCTATCCTCTATCCTATCCTATCCTCTATCCTATCCTATCCTCTATCCTATCCTATCCTCTATCCAATCCTATCCTCTATCCTATCCTATCCTCTATCCTATCCTATCCTATCCTCTATCCTATCCTATCCTATCCTCTATCCTATCCTATCCTATCCTCTATCAGATCCTCTAACCTATCCTATCATCTATACTATCCTCTATCGTATCCTATCCTATCCTCTATCCTATCCTATCCTCTATCCGATCCTCTATCCTATCCTATCCCCTATCCTATCCTATCCTCTATCCTATCCTCTATCCTATCCTCTATCCTATCCTCTATCCTATCCTCTATCCTATCCTCTATAATATCGTTTACTCTATCATATATTATCCTCTATCCTATAATATCATCTATCCTATTCTATCCTCTATCCTATCCTATCCTCTATCCCATCCTGTCCTCTATCCTATCCTATCCTCTATCCTATCCTCTATCCTATCCTCTATCCTATCCTCTATCCTATCCTCGATCCTATCCTATCCTATCCTCTATCCTATCCTATCCTCTATCCTATCCTATCCTCTATCCTATCCTATCCTCTATCCTATCCTATCCTCTATCCAATCCTATCCTCTATCCTATCCTATCCTCTATCCTATCCTATCCTATCCTCTATCCTATCCTATCCTATCCTCTATCCTATCCTATCCTATCCTCTATCAGATCCTCTAACCTATCCTATCATCTATACTATCCTCTATCGTATCCTATCCTATCCTCTATCCTATCCTATCCTCTATCCGATCCTCTATCCTATCCTATCCCCTATCCTATCCTATCCTCTATCCTATCCTCTATCCTATCCTCTATCCTATCCTCTATCCTATCCTCTATAATATCGTTTACTCTATCATATATTATCCTCTATCCTATAATATCATCTATCCTATTCTATCCTCTATCCTATCCTATCCTCTATCCCATCCTGTCCTCTATCCTATCCTATCCTCTATCCTATCCTCTATCCTATCCTCTATCCTATCCTCTATCCTATCCTCGATCCTATCCTATCCTATCCTCTATCCTATCCTATCCTCTATCCTATCCTATCCTCTATCCTATCCTATCCTCTATCCTATCCTATCCTCTATCCTATCCTATCCTCTATCCTATCCTATCCTCTATCCTATCCTATCCTCTATCCTATCCTATCCTCTATCCTATCCTATCCTCTATCCTATCCTCTATCCTATCCTATCCTCTATCCTATCCTCTATCCTATCCTCTATCCAATCCTATCCTCTATCCTATCCTATCCTCTATCCTATCCTATCCTATCCTCCATGAGATCCTCTAACCTATCCTATCATCTATACTATCCTCTATCGTATCCTATCCTATCCTCTATCCTATCCTATCCTCTATCAGATCCTCTATCCTATCCTATCCCCTATCCTATCCTATCCTCTATCCTATCCTCTATCCTATCCTCTATCCTATCCTCTATCCAATCCTATCCTTTATCCTATCCTATCCTCTATCCTATCCTATCCTATCCTCCATCAGATCCTCTAACCTATCCTATCATCTATACTATCCTCTATCGTATCCTATCCTATCCTCTATCCGATCCTCGATCCTATCCTATCCCCAATCCTATCCTATCCTCTATCCTATCCTCTATCCTATCCTCTATCCTATCCTCTATCCTATCCTCTATCCTATCCTCGATCCTATCCTATCCTCTAACCTATCCTCCATAATATCGTTTACTCTATCAGATCCTATCCTCTATCCTATAATATCATCTATCCTATTCTATCCTCTATCCTATCCTCTATCATATCCAATCCTCTATCCTATCCTATCCTCTATCCTATCCTATCCTCTATCCTATCCTATCCTCTATCCTATCCTATCCTATCCTCTATCCTATCCTATCCTATCCTCTATCCTATCCTAACCTCTATCAGATCCTCTAACCTATCCTATCATCTATACTATCATCTATCGTATCCTATCCTATCCTCTATCCTATCCTATCCTCTATCCTATCCTATCCTCTATCCTATCCTATCCTCTATCCTATCCTATCCTCTATCCCATCCTATCCTCTATCGCATCTTATCCTCTATCCTATCCTATCCTCTATCCTATCCTATCCTCTATCCTATCCTATCCTCTATCCTATCCCCTCCTCTATCCTATCCTATCCTCTATCCTATCCTATACTCTATCCTCTATCCTATCCTACCCTCTTTCCTATCCTATCCTCTATCCTATCCTATCCTCTTTCCTATCCTATCCTCTATCCTATCCTATCCTCTATCCTATCCTATCCTCTATCCTATCCTCTACCCTATCCTATCCTCTATAATATCGTTTACTCTATCATATCCTATCCTCTATCCTATAATATCATCTATCCTATTCTATCCTCTATCCTATCCTCTATCATATCCAATCCTCTATCCTATCCTATCCTCGATCCTATCCTATCCTCTATCCTATCCTCTACGCTATCCTATCCTCTATAATATCGTTTACTCTATCATATCCTATCCTCTATCCTATAATATCATCTATCCTATTCTATCCTCTATCCTATCCTCTATCATATCCAATCCTCTATCCTATCCTATCCTCTATCCTATTCTATCCTCTATCCTATCCTATCCTCTATCCTATCCTATCCTCTATCCTATCCTATCCTCTATCCTATCCTCTCCTCTATCCTATCCTACCCTCTTTCCTGTCCTATCCTCTATCCTATCCTATCCTCTATCCTATCCTATCCTCTATCCGATCCTCTATCCTATCCTATCCTCTATCCTATCCTATCCTCTATCCGATCCTCTATCCTATCCTATCCTCTATTATATCCTATCCTCTATCCTATCCTATCCTCTATCCTATCCTATCCTATCCTCTATCCTATCCTCTACCCTATAATATCCTCTATAATATCGTTTACTCTATCCTAACCTATCCTCTATCCTAACCTATCCTCTATCCTATCCTATCCTCTATTCTATCCTATCCTCTATCCTATCCTATCCTCTATCCTATCCTATCCTCTATCCTCTATCATATCCAATCCTCTATCCTATCCTATCCTCTATCCTATCCTATCCTCTATCCTATCCTATCCTCTATCCTATCCTATCCTATCCTCTATCCTATCCTATCCTCTATCAGATCCTCTAACCTATCCTATCATCTATACTATCCTCTATCTTATCCTATCCTATCCTCTATCCTATCCTATCCTCTATTATATCCTATCCTCTATCCTATCCTATCCTCTATCCTATCCTATCCTCTATCCTATCCTATCCACTATCCCATCCTATCCTCTATCCCATCTTATCCTCTATCCTATCCTATCCTCTATCCTATCCTATCCTCTATCCTATCCTATCCTCTATCCTATCCCCTCCTCTATCCTATCCTATCCTCTATCCTATCCTATACTCTATCCACTATCCTATCCTACCCTCTTTCCTATCCTATCCTCTATCCTATCCTATCCTCTATCCTATCCTACCCTCTATCCTATCCTGTCTTCTATCCTCTATCCTATCCTCTATCCTATCCTATCCTCTATCCTATCCTCTTTAATATCGTTTACTCTATCATATCCTATCCTCTATCCTGTAATATCATCTATCCTATTCTATCCTCTATCCTATCCTCTATCATATCCAATCCTCTATCGTATCCTCAATCCTATCCTCTATCATATCCAATCAACTATCGTATACTCTATCCTATCCTATCCTCTATCCTATCCTCTATCCTATCCTATCCTCTATCCTATCCTCTTTAATATCGTTTACTCTATCATATCCTATCCTGTATCCTATCCTATCCTCTATTATATCCTATCCTCTATCCTATCCTATCCTCTATCCTATCCTATCCTCTATCCTATCGTATCCTCTATCCTATCCTCTACCCTATCCTATCCTCTATAATATCGTTTACTCTATCATATCCTATCCTCTATCATATAATATCATCTATCCTATTCTATCCTCTATCCTATCCTCTATCATATCCAATCCTCTATCCTATCCTATCCTCGATCCTATCCTATCCTCTATCCTATCCTCTCCTCTATCCTATCCTACCCTCTTTCCTATCCTATCCTCTATCCTATCCTATCCTCTATCCTATCCTATCCTCTTTCCGATCCTCTATCCTATCCTATCCTCTATCCTATCCTATCCTCTTTCCGATCCTCTATCCTATCCTATCCTCTATTATATCCTATCCTCTATCCTATCCTATCCTCTATCCTATCCTATCCTCGATCCCATCCTATCCTCTATCCCATCCTATCCTCTATCCTAACCTATCCTCTATCCTATCCTATCCTCTATCCTATCCTATCCTCTATCCTATCCTATCCTCTATCCTATCCTATCATCTATCCTATCCTATCCTCTATCCTATCCTATCCTCTATCCTATCCTATCCTCTATCCTATCCTACCCTCTTTCCTATCCTATCGTCTATCCTATCCTATCATCTATCCTATCCTACCCTCTATCCTATCCTATCTTCTATCCTCTATCCTATCCTCTATCCTATCCTATCCTCTATCCTATCCTCTTTAATATCGTTTACTCTATCATATCCTATCCTCTATCCTATAATATCATCTATCCGATTCTATCCTCTATCCTATTCTCTATCATATCCAATCCTCTATCGTATCCTCAATCCTATCCTCTATCATATCCAATCCTCTATCGTATACTCTATCCTATCCTATCCTCTATCCTATCCTATCCTCTATCCTATCCTATCCTCTATCCTATCCTACCCTCTTTCCTATCCTATCCTCTATCCTATCCTATCCTCTATCCTATCCTACCCTCTATCCTATCCTATCTTCTATCCTCTATCATATCCTCTATCCTATCCTATCCTCTATCCTATCCTCTTTAATATCGTTTACTCTATCATATCCTATCCTCTATCCTATAATATCATCTATCCTATTCTATCCTCTATCCTATCCTCTATCATATCCAATCCTCTATCGTATCCTCAATCCTATCCTCTATCATATTCTATCCTCTATCCTATCCTCTATCATATCCAATCCTCTATCCTATCCTATCCTCTATCCTATCCTATCCTCTATCCTATCCTCTTTAATATCGTTTACTCTATCATATCCTATCCTCTATCCTATAATATCATCTATCCTATTCTATCCTCTATCCTATCCTCTATCCTATCCTATCCTCTATCCTATCCTATCCTCTATCCTATCCTACCCTCTTTCCTATCCTATCCTCTATCCTATCCTATCCTCTATCCTATCCTATCCTCTATCCTATCCTATCCTCTATCCTATCCTATCCTCTATCCTATCCTCTTTAATATCGTTTACTCTATCATATCCTATCCTCTATCCTATAATATCATCTATCCTATTCTATCCTCTATCCTATCCTCTATCATATCCAATCCTCTATCGTATCCTCAATCCTATCCTCTATCATATTCTATCCTCTATCCTATCCTCTATCATATCCAATCCTCTATCCTATCCTATCCTCTATCCTATCCTATCCTCTATCCTATCCTATCCTCTATCCTATCCTATCCTATCCTCTATCCTATCCTATCCTCTACCCTATCCTATCCTATCCTCTATCCTATCCTACCCTCTATCCTATCCTATCCTCTATCCTATCCTATCCTCTATCAGATACTCTAACCTATCCTATCATCTATACTATACTCTATCGTATCCTATCCTATCCTCTATCCTATCCTATCCTCTATCCTATCCTATCCTCTATCCTATCCTATCCCCTATTATATCCTATCCTCTATCCTATCCTCTACCCTATCCTATCCTCTATAATATCGTTTACTCTATCATATCCTATCCTCTATCCTATAATATCATCTATCCTATTCTATCCTCTATCCTATCCTCTAACATATCCAATCCTCTATCCTATCCTATCCTCGATCCTATCCTATCCTCTACCCTATCCTCTACCCTATCCTATCCTCTATAATATCGTTTACTCTATCATATCCTATCCTCTATCCTATCCTATCCTCGATCCCATCCTATCCTCTATCCCATCCTATCCTCTATCCTAACCTATCCTCTATCCTATCCTATCCTCTATCCTATCCTATCCTCTATCCTATCCTATCCTCTATCCTATCCTATCCTCTATCCTATCCTATCCTCTATTCTATCCTATCCTCTATCCTATCCTATCCTCTATCCTATCCTATCCTCTATCCTATCCTCGATCCTATCCTATCCTCTATCCTATCCTCTATAATATCGTTTACTCTATCATATCCTATCCTCTATCCTATAATATCATCTATCCTATCCTCTATCATATCCAATATTCTATCCTATACTATCCTCTATCCTATCCTATCCTCTATCCTATCCTATCCTCTATCCTATCCTATCCTATCCTCTGTCCTATCCTATCCTCTATCCTATCCTATCCTCTATCCTATCCTATCCTCTATCCTATCCTATCCTCTATCCTATCCTATCCTCTATCCTATCCCCTCCTCTATCCTATCCTATCCTCTATTCTATCCTATACTCTATCCTCTATCCTATCCTACCCTCTTTCCTATCCTATCCTCTATCCTATCCTCTATCCTATCCTATCCTCTATCCCATCCTATCCTCTATCCCATCCTATCCTCTATCCTATCCTATCCTCTATCCTATCCTATCCTCTATCCTATCCTATCCTCTATCCTATCCCCTCCTCTATCCTATCCTATCCTCTATCCTATCCTATACTCTATCCTCTATCCTATCCTACCCTCTTTCCTATCCTATCCTCTATCCTATCCTATCCTCTATCCTATCCTACCCTCTATCCTATCCTATCATCTATCCTCTATCCTATCCTCTATCCTATCCTATCCTCTATCCTATCCTCTTTAATATCGTTTACTCTATCATATCCTATCCTCTATCCTATAATATCATCTATCCTATTCTATCCTCTATCCTATCCTCTATCATATCCAATCCTCTATCGTATCCTCAATCCTATCCTCTATCATATCCAATCCTCTATCGTATACTCTATCCTATCCTATCCTCTATCCTATCCTATCCTCTATCCTATCCTATCCTCTATCCTATCCTACCCTCTTTCCTATCCTACCCTCTTTCCTATCCTATCCTCTATCCTATCCTACCCTCTTTCCTATCCTATCCTCTATCCTATCCTCTATCCTATCCTATCCTCTATCCTATCCTATCCTCTATCCTATCCTATCCTATCCTCTATCCTATCCTATCCTCTATCCTATTCTATCCTCTATCCTATCCTATCCTCTATCCTATCCTATCCTCTATCCTATCCTATCCTCTATCCTATCCTATCCTATCCTCTATCCTATCCTATCCTCTATCCTATCCTATCCTCTATCAGATCCTCTAACCTATCCTATCATATATACTATCCTCTATCGTATCCTATCCTATCCTCTATCCGATCCTCTATCCTATCCTATCCCCTATCGTATCCTATCCTCTATCCTATCCTCTATCCTATCCTCTATCCTATCCTCTATCCTATCCTCTATCCTATCCTCGATCCTATCCTATCCTCTATTATATCCTATCCTCTATCCTATCCTATCCTCTATCCTATCCTATCCGCTATCCGATTCTCTATCCTATCCTATCCTCTATTATATCCTATCCTCTATCCTATCCTATCCTCTATCCTATCCTATCCTCTATCCTATCCTATCCTCGATCCCATCCTATCCTCTATCCCATCCTATCCTCTATCCTAACCTATCCTCTATCCTATCCTATCCTCTATCCTATCCTATCCTCAATCCTATCCTATCCTCTATCCTATCCTATCCTCTATTATATCCTATCCTCTATCCTATCCTATCCTCTATCCTATCCTATCCTCTATCCTATCCTATCCTCTATCCTATCCTATCCTCTATCCTATCCTATCCTCTATCCTATCCTATCCTCTATCCTATCCTATCCTCTATCCTATCCTATCCTCTATCCTATCCTATCCTCTATCCTATCCTATCCTCTATCCTATCCTCTATAATATCGTTTACTCTATCATATCCTATCCTCTATCCTATAATATCATCTATCCTATTCTATCCTCTATCCTATCCTCTATCATATCCAATCCTCTATCCTATCCTATCCTCTATCCTATCCTATCCTCTATCCTATCCTATCCTCTATCCTATCCTATCCTATCCTATCCTATCCTATCCTCTATCCTATCCTATCCTCTATCCTATCCTATCCTCTATCCTATCCTATCCTCTATCCTATCCTATCCTCTATCAGATCCTCTAACCTATCCTATCATCTATACTATCCTCTATCGTATCCTATCCTATCCTCTATCCTATCCTATCCTCTATCCGATCCTCTATCGTATCCTATCCCCTATCCTATCCTATCCTCTATCCTATCCTCTATCCTATCCTCTATCCTATCCTCTATCCTATCCTCTATAATATCGTTTACTCTATCATATCCTATCCTCTATCCTATAATATCATCTATCCTATTCTATCCTCTATCCTATCCCCTATCATATCCAATCCTCTATCCTATCCTATCCTCTATCCTATCCTATCCTCTATCCTATCCTCTATCCTATCCTCTATCCAATCCTATCCTCTATCCTATCCTATCCTCTATCCTATCCTATCCTATCCTCCATGAGATCCTCTAACCTATCCTATCATCTATACTATCCTCTATCGTATCCTATCCTATCCTCTATCCTATCCTATCCTCTATCCGATCCTCTATCCTATCCTATCCCCTATCCTATCCTATCCTCTATCCTATCCTCTATCCTATCCTCTATCCTATCCTCTATCCAATCCTATCCTCTATCCTATCCTATCCTCTATCCTATCCTATCCTATCCTCCATCAGATCCTCTAACGTATCCTATCATCTATACTATCCTCTATCGTATCCTATCCTATCCTCTATCCGATCCTCGATCCTATCCTATCCCCTATCCTATCCTATCCTCTATCCTATCCTCTATCCTATCCTCTATCCTATCCTCTATCCTATCCTCGATCCTATCCTATCCTCTATCCTATCCTCCATAATATCGTTTACTCTATCAGATCCTATCCTCTATCCTATAATATCATCTATCCTATTCTATCCTCTATCCTATCCTCTATCATATCCAATCCTCTATCCTATCCTATCCTCTATCCTATCCTATCCTCTATCCTATCCTATCCTCTATCCTATCCTATCCTATCCTCTATCCTATCCTATCCTATCCTCTATCCTATACTATCCTCTATCAGATCCTCTAACCTATCCTATCATCTATACTATCATCTATCGTATCCTATCCTATCCTCTATCCTATCCTATCCTCTATTATATCCTATAATCTATCCTATCCTATCCTCTATCCTATCCTATCCTCTATCCTATCCTATCCTCTATCCCATCCTATCCTCTATCCCATCTTATCCTCTATCCTATCCTATCCTCTATCCTATCCTATCCTCTATCCTATCCTATCCTCTATCCTATCCCCTCCTCTATCCTATCCTATCCTCTATCCTATCCTATACTCTATCCTCTATCCTATCCTACCCTCTTTCCTATCCTATCCTCTATCCTATCCTATCCTCTTTCCTATCCTATCCTCTATCCTATCCTATCCTCTATCCTATCCTATCCTCTATCCTATCCTCTACCCTATCCTATCCTCTATAATATCGTTTACTCTATCATATCCTATCCTCTATCCTATAATATCATCTATCCTATTCTATCCTCTATCCTATCCTCTATCATATCCAATCCTCTATCCTATCCTATCCTCGATCCTATCCTATCCTCTATCCTATCCCCTACGCTATCCTATCCTCTATAATATCGTTTCCTCTATCATATCCTATCCTCTATCCTATAATATCATCTATCCTATTCTATCCTCTATCCTATCCTCTATCATATCCAATCCTCTATCCTATCCTATCCTCTATCCTATTCTATCCTCTATCCTATCCTATCCTCTATCCTATCCTATCCTCTATCCTATCCTATCCTCTATCCTATCCTCTCCTCTATCCTATCCTACCCTCTTTCCTTTCCTATCCTCTATCCTATCCTATCCTCTATCCTATCCTATCCTCTATCCGATCCTCTATCCTATCTTATCCTCTATCCTATCCTATCCTCTATCCGATCCTCTATCCTATCCTATCCTCTATTATATCCTATCCTCTATCCTATCCTATCCTCTATCCTATCCTATCCTCTATCCTATCCTATCCTCGATCCCATCCTATCCTCTATCCCATCCTATCCTCTATCCTAACCTATCCTCTATCCTAACCTATCCTCTATCCTATCCTATCCTCTATCCTATCCTATCCTCTATCCTATCCTATCCTCTATCCTATCCTATCCTCTATCCTATCCTATCCTCTATCCTCTATCATATCCAATCCTCTATCCTATCCTATCCTCTATCCTATCCTATCCTCTATCCTATCCTATCCTCTATCCTATCCTATCCTATCCTCTATCCTATCCTATCCTCTATCCTATCCTATCCTCTATCAGATCCTCTAACCTATCCTATCATCTATACTATCCTCTATCGTATCCTATCCTATCCTCTATCCTATCCTATCCTCTATTATATCCTATCCTCTATCCTATCCTATCCTCTATCCTATCCTATCCTCTATCCTATCCTATCCTCTATCCCATCCTATCCTCTATCCCATCTTATCCTCTATCCTATCCTATCCTCTATCCTATCCTATCCTCTATCCTATCCTATCCTCTATCCTATCCCCTCCTCTATCCTATCCTATCCTCTATCCTATCCTATACTCTATCCACTATCCTATCCTACCCTCTTTCCTATCCTATCCTCTATCCTATCCTATCCTCTATCCTATCCTACCCTCTATCCTATCCTGTCTTCTATCCTCTATCCTATCCTCTATCATATCCAATCCTCTATCGTATCCTCAATCCTATCCTCTATCATATCCAATCCTCTATCGTATACTCTATCCTATCCTATCCTCTATCCTATCCTATCCTATCCTCCATCAGATCCTCTAACGTATCCTATCATCTATACTATCCTCTATCGTATCCTATCCTATCCTCTATCCGATCCTCGATCCTATCCTATCCCCTATCCTATCCTATCCTCTATCCTATCCTCTATCCTATCCTCTATCCTATCCTCTATCCTATCCTCGATCCTATCCTATCCTCTATCCTATCCTCCATAATATCGTTTACTCTATCAGATCCTATCCTCTATCCTATAATATCATCTATCCTATTCTATCCTCTATCCTATCCTCTATCATATCCAATCCTCTATCCTATCCTATCCTCTATACTATCCTATCCTCTATCCTATCCTATCCTCTATCCTATCCTATCCTATCCTCTATCCTATCCTATCCTCTATCAGATCCTCTAACCTATCCTATCATCTATACTATCATCTATCGTATCCTATCCTATCCTCTATCCTATCCTATCCTCTATCCTATCCTATCCTCTATTATATCCTATCCTCTATCCTATCCTATCCTCTATCCTATCCTATCCTCTATCCTATCCTATCCTCTATCCCATCCTATCCTCTATCCCATCTTATCCTCTATCCTATCCTATCCTCTATCCTATCCTATCCTCTATCCTATCCTATCCTCTATCCTATCCCCTCCTCTATCCTATCCTATCCTCTATCCTATCCTATACTCTATCCTCTATCCTATCCTACCCTCTTTCCTATCCTATCCTCTATCCTATCCTATCCTCTTTCCTATCCTATCCTCTATCCTATCCTATCCTCTATCCTATCCTATCCTCTATCCTATCCTCTACCCTATCCTATCCTCTATAATATCGTTTACTCTATCATATCCTATCCTCTATCCTATAATATCATCTATCCTATTCTATCCTCTATCCTATCCTCTATCATATCCAATCCTCTATCCTATCCTATCCTCGATCCTATCCTATCCTCTATCCTATCCCCTACGCTATCCTATCCTCTATAATATCGTTTCCTCTATCATATCCTATCCTCTATCCTATAATATCATCTATCCTATTCTATCCTCTATCCTATCCTCTATCATATCCAATCCTCTATCCTATCCTATCCTCTATCCTATTCTATCCTCTATCCTATCCTATCCTCTATCCTATCCTATCCTCTATCCTATCCTATCCTCTATCCTATCCTCTCCTCTATCCTATCCTACCCTCTTTCCTATCCTATCCTCTATCCTATCCTATCCTCTATCCTATCCTATCCTCTATCCGATCCTCTATCCTATCTTATCCTCTATCCTATCCTATCCTCTATCCGATCCTCTATCCTATCCTATCCTCTATTATATCCTATCCTCTATCCTATCCTATCCTCTATCCTATCCTATCCTCTATCCTATCCTATCCTCGATCCCATCCTATCCTCTATCCCATCCTATCCTCTATCCTAACCTATCCTCTATCCTAACCTATCCTCTATCCTATCCTATCCTCTATCCTATCCTATCCTCTATCCTATCCTATCCTCTATCCTATCCTATCCTCTATCCTATCCTATCCTCTATCCTCTATCATATCCAATCCTCTATCCTATCCTATCCTCTATCCTATCCTATCCTCTATCCTATCCTATCCTCTATCCTATCCTATCCTATCCTCTATCCTATCCTATCCTCTATCCTATCCTATCCTCTATCAGATCCTCTAACCTATCCTATCATCTATACTATCCTCTATCGTATCCTATCCAATCCTCTATCCTATCCTATCCTCTATTATATCCTATCCTCTATCCTATCCTATCCTCTATCCTATCCTATCCTCTATCCTATCCTATCCTCTATCCCATCCTATCCTCTATCCCATCTTATCCTCTATCCTATCCTATCCTCTATCCTATCCTATCCTCTATCCTATCCTATCCTCTATCCTATCCCCTCCTCTATCCTATCCTATCCTCTATCCTATCCTATACTCTATCCACTATCCTATCCTACCCTCTTTCCTATCCTATCCTCTATCCTATCCTATCCTCTATCCTATCCTACCCTCTATCCTATCCTGTCTTCTATCCTCTATCCTATCCTCTATCATATCCAATCCTCTATCGTATCCTCAATCCTATCCTCTATCATATCCAATCCTCTATCGTATACTCTATCCTATCCTATCCTCTATCCTATCCTCTATCCTATCCTATCCTCTATCCTATCCTCTTTAATATCGTTTACTCTATCATATCCTATCCTCTATCCTATCCTATCCTCTATTATATCCTATCCTCTATCCTATCCTATCCTCTATCCTATCCTATCCTCTATCCTATCCTATCCTCTATCCCATCCTATCCTCTATCCCATCTTATCCTCTATCCTATCCTATCCTCTATCCTATCCTATCCTCTATCCTATCCTATCCTCTATCCTATCCCCTCCTCTATCCTATCCTATCCTCTATCCTATCCTATACTCTATCCACTATCCTATCCTACCCTCTATCCTATCCTATCCTCTATCCTATCCTATCCTCTATCCTATCCTACCCTCTATCCTATCCTGTCTTCTATCCTCTATCCTATCCTCTATCCTATCCTATCCTCTATCCTATCCTCTTTAATATCGTTTACTCTATCATATCCTATCCTCTATCCTGTAATATCATCTATCCTATTCTATCCTCTATCTTATCCTCTATCATATCCAATCCTCTATCGTATCCTCAATCCTATCCTCTATCATATCCAATCCTCTATCGTATACTCTATCCTATCCTATCCTCTATCCTATCCTCTATCCTATCCTATCCTCTATCCTATCCTCTTTAATATCGTTTACTCTATCATATCCTATCCTCTATCCTATCCTATCCTCTATTATATCCTATCCTCTATCCTATCCTATCCTCTATCCTATCCTATCCTCTATCCTATCCTATCCTCTATCCTATCCTCTACCCTATCCTATCCTCTATAATATCGTTTACTCTATCATATCCTATCCTCTATCCTATAATATCATCTATCCTATTCTATCCTCTATCCTATCCTCTATCATATCCAATCCTCTATCCTATCCTATCCTCGATCCTATCCTATCCTCTATCCTATCCTCTCCTCTATCCTATCCTACAATCTTTCCTATCCTATCCTCTATCCTATCCTATCCTCTATCCTATCCTATCCTCTATCCTATCCTATCCTCTTTCCGATCCTCTATCCTATCCTATCCTCTATCCTATCCTATCCTCTTTCCGATCCTCTATCCTATCCTATCCTCTATTATATCCTATCCTCTATCCTATCCTATCCTCTATCCTATCCTATCCTCGATCCCATCCTATCCTCTATCCCATCCTATCCTCTATCCTATCCTATCCTCTATCCTCTATACTATCCTATCCTCTATCCTATCCTATCCTCTATCCTATCCTCTATCCTATCCTTTATCCAATCCTATCCTCTATCCTATCCTATCCTCTATCCTATCCTATCCTCTATCCTATCCTATCCTATCCTCTATCCTATCCTATCCTCTATCCTATCCTATCCTCTATCCTATCCTACCCTCTTTCCTATCCTATCCTCTATCCTATCCTACCCTCTTTCCTATCCTATCCTCTATCCTATCCTATCATCTATCCTATCCTATCCTCTATCCCATCCTATCCTCTATCCCATCCTATCCTCTATCCTAACCTATCCTCTATCCTAACCTATCCTCTATCCTATCCTATCCTCTATCCTATCCTATCCTCTATCCTATCCTATCCTCTACCCTATCCTATCCTCTATCCTCTATCATATCCAATCCTCTATCCTATCCTATCCTCTATCCTATCCTATCCTCTATCCTATCCTATCCTCTATCCTATCCTATCCTATCCTCTATCCTATCCTATCCTCTATCCTATCCTATCCTCTATCCTATCCTATCCTCTATCAGATCCTCTAACCTATCCTATCATCTATACTATCCACTATCGTATCCTATCCTATCCTCTATCCTATCCTATCCTCTATTATATCCTATCCTCTATCCTATCCTATCCTCTATCCTATCCTATCCTCTATCCTATCCTATCCTCTATCCCATCCTATCCTCTATCCCATCTTATCCTCTATCCTATCCTATCCTCTATCCTATCCTATCCTCTATCCTATCCTATCCTCTATCCTATCCCCTCCTCTATCCTATCCTATCCTCTATCCTATCCTATACTCTATCCACTATCCTATCCTACCCTCTTTCCTATCCTATCCTCTATCCTATCCTATCCTCTATCCTATCCTACCCTCTATCCTATCCTGTCTTCTATCCTCTATCCTATCCTCTATCCTATCCTATCCTCTATCCTATCCTCTTTAATATCGTTTACTCTATCATATCCTATCCTCTATTCTGTAATATCATCTATCCTATTCTATCCTCTATCCTATCCTCTATCATATCCAATCCTCTATCGTATCCTCAATCCTATCCTCTATCATATCCAATCCTCTATCGTATACTCTATCCTATCCTATCCTCTATCCTATCCTCTATCCTATCCTATCCTCTATCCTATCCTCTTTAATATCGTTTACTCTATCATATCCTATCCTCTATCCTATCCTATCCTCTATTATATCCTATCCTCTATCCTATCCTATCCTCTATCCTATCCTATCCTCTATCCTATCCTATCCTCTATCCTATCCTCTACCCTATCCTATCCTCTATAATATCGTTTACTCTATCATATCCTATCCTCTATCCTATAATATCATCTATCCTATTCTATCCTCTATCCTATCCTCTATCATATCCAATCCTCTATCCTATCCTATCCTCGATCCTATCCTATCCTCTATCCTATCCTATCCTCTATCCTATCCTATCCTCTATCCTATCCTATCCTCTTTCCGATCCTCTATCCTATCCTATCCTCTATCGTATCCTATCCTCTTTCCGATCCTCTATCCTATCCTATCCTCTATTATATCCTATCCTCTATCCTATCCTATCCTCTATCCTATCCTATCCTCGATCCCATCCTATCCTCTATCCCATCCTATCCTCTATCCTAACCTATCCTCTATCCTATCCTATCCTCTATCCTATCCTATCCTCTATCCTATCCTATCCTCTATCCTATCCTATCCTCTATCCTATCCTATCCTCTATCCTCTATACTATCCTATCCTCTATCCTATCCTATCCTCTATCCTATCCTCTATCCTATCCTTTATCCAATCCTATCCTCTATCCTATCCTATCCTCTATCCTATCCTATCCTCTATCCTATCCTATCCTATCCTCTATCCTATCGTATCCTCTATCCTATCCTATCCTCTATCCTATCCTACCCTCTTTCCTATCCTATCCTCTATCCAATCCTATCATCTATCCTATCCTACCCTCTATCCTATCCTATCTTCTATCCTCTATCCTATCCTCTATCCTATCCTATCCTCTATCCTATCCTATCCTCTATCCTATCCTCTTTAATATCGTTTACTCTATCATATCCTATCCTCTATCCTATAATATCATCTATCCTATTCTATCCTCTATCCTATCCTCTATCATATCCAATCCTCTATCGTATCCTCAATCCTATCCTCTATCATATCCAATCCTCTATCGTATACTCTATCCTATCCTATCCTCTATCCTATCCTATCCTCTATCCTATCCTATCCTCTATCCTATCCTACCCTCTTTCCTATCCTATCCTCTATCCTATCCTATCCTCTATCCTATCCTACCCTCTATCCTATCCTATCTTCTATCCTCTATCATATCCTCTATCCTATCCTATCCTCTATCCTATCCTCTTTAATATCGTTTACTCTATCATATCCTATCCTCTATCCTATAATATCATCTATCCTATTCTATCCTCTATCCTATCCTCTATCATATCCAATCCTCTATCGTATCCTCAATCCTATCCTCTATCATATTCTATCCTCTATCCTATCCTCTATCATATCCAATCCTCTATCCTATCCTATCCTCTATCCTATCCTATCCTCTATCCTATCCTATCCTCTATCCTATCCTATCCTATCCTCTATCCTATCCTATCCTCTACCCTATCCTATCCTCTATCCTATCCTATCCTCTATCCTATCCTACCCTCTATCCTATCCTATCCTCTATCCTATCCTATCCTCTATCAGATCCTCTAACCTATCCTATCATCTATACTATCCTCTATCGTATCCTATCCTATCCTCTATCCTATCCTATCCTCTATCCTATCCTATCCTCTATCCTATCCTATCCCCTATTATATCCTATCCTCTATCCTATCCTATCCTCTATCCTATCCTATCCTCTATCCTATCCTCTACCCTATCCTATCCTCTATAATATCGTTTACTCTATCATATCCTATCCTCTATCCTATAATATCATCTATCCTATTCTATCCTCTATCCTATCCTATAACATATCCAATCCTCTATCCTATCATATCCTCGATCCTATCCTATCCTCTATCCTATCCTCTACCCTATCCTATCCTCTATAATATCGTTTACTCTATCATATCCTATCCTCTATCCTATCCTATCCTCGATCCCATCCTATCCTCTATCCCATCCTATCCTCTATCCTAACCTATCCTCTATCCTATCCTATCCTCTATCCTATCCTATCCTCTATCCTATCCTATCCTCTATCCTATCCTATCCTCTATCCTATCCTATCCTCTATCCTATCCTATCCTCTATCCTATCCTATCCTCTATCCTATCCTATCCTCTATCCTATCCTATCCTCTATCCTATCCTCGATCCTATCCTATCCTCTATCCTATCCTCTATAATATCGTTTACTCTATCATATCCTATCCTCTATCCTATAATATCATCTATCCTATTCTATCCTCTATCCTATCCTCTATCATATCCAATATTCTATCCTATACTATCCTCTATCCTATCCTATCCTCTATCCTATCCTATCCTCTATCCTATCCTATCCTATCCTCTGTCCTATCCTATCCTCTATCCTATCCTATCCTCTATCCTATCCTATCCTCTATCCTATCCTATCCTCTATCCTATCCCCTCCTCTATCCTATCCTATCCTCTATCCTATCCTATACTCTATCCTCTATCCTATCCTACCCTCTTTCCTATCCTATCCTCTATCCTATCCTCTATCCTATCCTATCCTCTATCCCATCCTATCCTCTATCCCATCCTATCCTCTATCCTATCCTATCCTCTATCCTATCCTATCCTCTATCCTATCCTATCCTGTATCCTATCCTATCCTGTATCCTATCCCCTCCTCTATCCTATCCTATCCTCTATCCTATCCTATACTCTATCCTATATCCTATCCTACCCTCTTTCCTATCCTATCCTCTATCCTATCCTATCCTCTATCCTATCCTACCCTCTATCCTATCCTATCTTCTATCCTCTATCGTATCCTCTATCCTATCCTATCCTCTATCCTATCCTATCCTCTATCCTATTATATCCTCTATCCTATCCTATCCTCTACCTTATACTATACTCTATCCTATCCAATTACCTATCCAATCCTCTATCCTATCCTATCCTCTATCCTATCCTCTATCCTATCCTATCCTCTATCCTATCCTATCCTCTATCCTATCCTCTATCCTATCCTCTATCCTATCCTATCCTCTATCCTATCCTATCCTCTATCCTATCCTATCCTCTATCCTATCCTATCCTTTATCCTATCCTATCCTCTATCCTATCCTATCCTCTATCCTATACTATCCTCTACCTTATCCTATCCTCTATCCTATCCAATTACCTAGCCTATCCTCTATTATATCCTTTCCTCTATCCTATCCTATCGTCTATCCGATCCTCTATCCTAGCCTCTATCCTATCCTATCCTCTATCCTATCCTATCCTCTATCCTATTCTATCCTCTATCCTATCCTATCCTCTATCCTATCCTATCTTCTATCCTCTATCCTATCCTCTATCCTATCCTATCCTCTATCCTATCCTCTTTAATATCGTTTACTCTATCATATCCTATCCTCTATCCTATAATATCATCTATCCTATTCTATCCTCTATCCTATCCTCTATCATATCCAATATTCTATCCTATACTATCCTCTATCCTATCCTATCCTCTATCCTATCCTATCCTCTATCCTATCCTATCCTATCCTCTGTCCTATCCTATCCTCTATCCTATCCTATCCTCTATCCTATCCTATCGTCTATCCTATCCTATCCTCTATCCTATCCCCTCCTCTATCCTATCCTATCCTCTATCCTATCCTATACTCTATCCTCTATCCTATCCTACCCTCTTTCCTATCCTATCCTCTATCCTATCCTCTATCCTATCCTATCCTCTATCCCATCCTATCCTCTATCCCATCCTATCCTCTATCCTATCCTATCCTCTATCCTATCCTATCCTCTATCCTATCCTATCCTCTATCCTATCCCCTCCTCTATCCTATCCTATCCTCTATCCTATCCTACACTCTATCCTCTATCCTATCCTACCCTCTTTCCTATCCTATCCTCTATCCTATCCTATCCTCTATCCGATCCTCTATCCTATCCTATCCCCTATCCTATCCTATCCTCTATCCTATCCTCTATCCTATCCTCTATCCTATCCTCTATCCTATCCTCTATCCTATCCTCGATCCTATCCTATCCTCTATTATATCCTATCCTCTATCCTATCCTATCCTCTATCCTATCCTATCCTCTATCCGATTCTCTATCCTATCCTATCCTCTATTATATCCTATCCTCTATCCTATCCTATCCTCTATCCTATCCTATCCTCTATCCTATCCTATCCTCGATCCCATCCTATCCTCTATCCCATCCTATCCTCTATCCTAACCTATCCTCTATCCTATCCTATCCTCTATCCTATCCTATCCTCAATCCTATCCTATCCTCTATCCTATCCTATCCTCTATTATATCCTATCCTCTATCCTATCCTATCCTCTATCCTATCCTATCCTCTATCCTATCCTATCCTCTATCCTATCCTATCCTCTATCCTATCCTATCCTCTATCCTATCCTCTACCCTATCCTATCCTCTGTAATATCGTTTACTCTATCATATCCTATCCTCTATCCTATAATATCATCTATCCTATTCTATCCTCTATCCTATCCTCTATCATATCCAATCCTCTATCCTATCCTATCCTCGATCCTATCCTATCCCTTATCCTATCCTCTACCCTATCCTATCCTCTATAATATCGTTTACTCTATCATATCCTATCCTCTTTCCTATAATATCATCTATCCTATTCTATCCTCTATCCTATCCTCTATCCTATCCTATCCTCTATCCGATCCTCTATCCTATCCTATCCTGTATCCTGTCCTATCCTCTCTCCGATCCTCTATCCTATCCTATCCTCTATTATATCCTATCCTCTATCCATCAACCTCATCCACATATCCCTATCCTATCCTATCCTCTATCCAAACCCTATCCAATCAACCGATCCTACTCCACTATAACTAAACCAAACCTCAATCCCCACCTACCACGAACCCATCCTATCCTCTATCCCATCCTATCCTCTATCCTAACCTATCCTCTATCCTATCCTATCCTCTATCCTATCCTATCCTCTATCCTATCCTATCCTCTATCCTCTATCCTATCCTATCCTCTATCCTATCCTATCCTCTATCCTATCCTATCCTCTATCCTATCCTATCCTCTATCCTATCCTATCCTCTATCCTATCCTCTATCCTATCCTCTATCCTATCCTCTATCCAATCCTATCCTCTATCCTATCCTATCCTCTATCCTATCCTATCATCTATCCTATCCTATCCTCTATCCTATCCTATCCTATCCTCTATCCTATCCTATCCTCTATCAGATCCTCTAACCTATCCTATTATCTATACTATCCTCTATCGTATCCTATCCTATCATCTATCCTATCCTATCCTCTATTATATCCTATCCTCTATCCTATCCTATCCTCTATCCTATCCTATCCTCTATCCTATCCTATCCTCTATCCTATCCTATCCTCTATCCTATCCTCTACCCTATCCTATCCTCTATAATATCGTTTACTCTATCATATCCTATCCTCTATCCTATAATATCATCTATCCTATTCTATCCTCTATCCTATCCTATCCTCTATCCCATCCTGTCCTCTATCCTATCCTATCCTCTATCCTATCCTCTATCCTATCCTCTATCCTATCCTCTATCCTATCCTCGATCCTATCCTATCCTCTATCCTATCCTCTATCATATCGTTTACTCTATCATATCCTATCCTCTATCCTATAATATCATCTATCCTATTCTATCCTCTATCCTATCCTCTATCATATCCAATCCTCTATCCTATCCTATCCTCTATCCTATCCTATCCTCTATCCTATCCTATCCTCTATCCTATCCTATCCTCTATCCTATCCTATCCTATCCTATCCTATCCTATCCTCTATCCTATCCTATCCTCTATCCTATCCTATCCTCTATCCTATCCTATCCTCTATCCTATCCTATCCTCTATCAGATCCTCTAACCTATCCTATTATCTATACTATCCTCTATCGTATCCTATCCTATCCTCTATCCTATCCTATCCTCTATTATATCCTATCCTCTATCCTATCCTATCCTCTATCCTACCCTATCCTCTATCCTATCCTATCCTCTATCCTATCCTCTACCCTATCCTATCCTCTATAATATCGTTTACTCTATCATATCCTATCCTCTATCCTATAATATCATCTATCCTATTCTATCCTCTATCCTATCCTCTATCATATCCAATATTCTATCCTATACTATCCTCTATCCTATCCTATCCTCTATCCTATCCTATCCTCTATCCTATCCTATCCTCTATCCTATCCTATCCTATCCTCTGTCCTATCCTATCCTCTATCCTATCCTATCCTCTATCCTATCCTATCCTCTATCCTATCCTATCCTCTATCCTATCCCCTCCTCTATCCTATCCTATCCTCTATCCTATCCTATACTCTATCCTCTATCCTATCCTACCCTCTTTCCTATCCTATCCTCTATCCTATCCTCTATCCTATCCTATCCTCTATCCCATCCTATCCTCTATCCCATCCTATCCTCTATCCTATCCTATCCTCTATCCTATCCTATCCTCTATCCTATCCTATCCTGTATCCTATCCTATCCTGTATCCTATCCCCTCCTCTATCCTATCCTATCCTCTATCCTATCCTATACTCTATCCTATATCCTATCCTACCCTCTTTCCTATCCTATCCTCTATCCTATCCTATCCTCTATCCTATCCTACCCTCTATCCTATCCTATCTTCTATCCTCTATCGTATCCTCTAACCTATCCTATCCTCTATCCTATCCTATCCTCTATCCTATTATATCCTCTATCCTATCCTATCCTCTACCTTATACTATACTCTATCCTATCCAATTACCTATCCAATCCTCTATCCTATCCTATCCTCTATCCTATCCTCTATCCTATCCTATCCTCTATCCTATCCTATCCTCTATCCTATCCTCTATCCTATCCTCTATCCTATCCTATCCTCTATCCTATCCTATCCTCTATCCTATTCTATCCTCTATCCTATCCTATCCTCTATCCTATCCTATCCTCTATCCTATCCTATCCTCTATCCTATCCTCTATCCTATCCTCTATCCTATCCTCTATCCTATCCTCTATCCTATCCTATCCTCTATCCTATCCTCTACCCTATCTTATCCTCTATAATATCGTTTACTCTATCATATCCTATCCTCTATCCTATAATATCATCTATCCTATTCTATCCTCTATCCTATCCTATCCTCTATCCCATCCTGTCCTCTATCCTATCCTATCCTGTATCCTATCCTATCCTCTATCCTATCCTCTATCCTATCCTCTATCCTATCATCTATCCTATCCTCTATCCAATCCTATCCTCTATCCTATCGTATCCTCTATCCTATCCTATACTCTATCCTATCCTATCCTTTATTCTATCCTTTCCTGTATCCTATCGTATCCTCTATCCTATACTAACCTCTATCCTATCCTATTCCCTATCCTATCCTATCCTATCTTCTATCCTATCCTATCCTCTATCCCATCCTATCCTCTATCCCATCTTATCCTCTATCCTATCCTATCCTCTATCCTATCCTATCCTCTATCCTATCCTATCCTCTATCCTATCCTATCCTCTATCCTATCCCCTCCTCTATCCTATCCTATCCTCTATCCTATCCTATACTCTATCCTCTATCCTATCCTACCCTCTTTGCTATCCTATCCTCTATCCGATCATATCCTCTTTCCTATCCTATCCTCTATCCTATCCTATCCTCTATCCTATCCTATCCTCTATCCTATCCTCTACCCTATCCTATCCTCTATAATATCGTTTACTCTATCATATCCTATCCTCTATCCTATAATATCATCTATCCTATTCTATCCTCTATCCTATCCTCTATCATATCCAATCCTCTATCCTATCCTATCCTCGATCCTATCCTATCCTCTATCCTATCCCCTACGCTATCCTATCCTCAATAATATCGTTTACTCTATCATATCCTATCCTCTATCCTATAATATAATCTATCCTATTCTATCCTCTATCCTATCCTCTATCATATCCAATCCTCTATCCTATCCTATCCTCTATCCTATTCTATCCTCTATCCTATCCTATCCTCTATCCTATCCTATTCTCTATCCTATCCTATCCTCTATCCTATCCTATCCTCGATCCCATCCTATCCTCTATCCCATCCTATCCTCTATCCTAACCTATCCTCTATCCTAACCTATCCTCTATCCTATCCTATCCTCTATCCTATCCTATCCTCTATCCTATCCTATCCTCTATCCTATCCTATCCTCTATCCTCTATCATATCCAATCCTCTATCCTATCCTATCCTCTATCCTATCCTATCCTCTATCCTATCCTATCCTCTATCCTATCCTATCCTATCCTCTATCCTATCCTATCCTCTATCAGATCCTCTAACCTATCCTATCATCTATACTATCCTCTATCGTATCCTATCCTATCCTCTATCCTATCCTATCCTCTATTATATCCTATCCTCTATCCTATCCTATCCTCTATCCTATCCTATCCTCTATCCTATCCTATCCTCTATCCCATCCTATCCTCTATCCCATCTTATCCTCTATCCTATCCTATCCTCTATCCTATCCTATCCTCTATCCTATCCTATCCTCTATCCTATCCCCTCCTCTATCCTATCCTATCCTCTATCCTATCCTATACTCTATCCACTATCCTATCCTACCCTCTTTCCTATCCTATCCTCTATCCTATCCTATCCTCTATCCTATCCTACCCTCTATCCTATCCTCTATCCTATCCTCTATCCTATCCTTTATCCAATCCTATCCTCTATCCTATCCTATCCTCTATCCTATCCTATCCTCTATCCTATCCTATCCTATCCTCTATCCTATCCTATCCTCTATCCTATCCTATCCTCTATCCTATCCTACCCTCTTTCCTATCCTATCCTCTATCCTATTCTATCATCTATCCTATCCTACCCTCTATCCTATCCTATCTTCTATCCTCTATCCTATCCTCTATCCTATCCTATCCTCTATCCTATCCTATCCTCTATCCTATCCTGTTTAATATCGTTTACTCTATCATATCCTATCCTCTATCCTATAATATCATCTATCCTATTCTATCCTCTATCCTATCCTCTATCATATCCAATCCTCTATCGTATCCTCAATCCTATCCTCTATCATATCCAATCCTCTATCGTATACTCTATCCTATCCTATCCTCTATCCTATCCTATCCTCTATCCTATCCTATCCTCTATCCTATCCTACCCTCTTTCCTATCCTATCCTCTATCCTATCCTATCCTCTATCCTATCCTACCCTCTATCCTATCCTATCTTCTATCCTCTATCATATCCTCTATCCTATCCTATCCTCTATCCTATCCTCTTTAATATCGTTTACTCTATCATATCCTATCCTCTATCCTATAATATCATCTATCCCATTCTATCCTCTATCCTATCCTCTATCATATCCAATCCTCTATCGTATCCTCAATCCTATCCTCTATCATATTCTATCCTCTATCCTATCCTCTATCATATCCAATCCTCTATCCTATCCTATCCTCTATCCTATCCTATCCTCTATCCTATCCTATCCTCTATCCTATCCTATCCTATCCTCTATCCTATCCTATCCTCTACCCTATCCTATCCTCTATCCTATCCTATCCTCTATCCTATCCTACCCTCTATCCTATCCTATCCTCTATCCTATCCTATCCTCTATCAGATCCTCTAACCTATCCTATCATCTATACTATCCTCTATCGTATCCTATCCTATCCTCTATCCTATATTATCCTCTATCCTATCCTATCCTCTATCCTATCCTATCCCCTATTATATCCTATCCTCTATCCTATTCTATCCTCTATCCTATCCTATCCTCTACCCTATCCTATCCTCTATAATATCGTTTACTCTATCATATCCTATCCTCTATCCTATAATATCATCTATCCTATTCTATCCTCTATCCTATCCTCTAACATATCCAATCCTCTATCCTATCCTATCCTCGATCCTATCCTATCCTCTATCCTATCCTCTACCCTATCCTATCCTCTATAATATCGTTTACTCTATCATATCCTATCCTCTATCCTATCCTATCCTCGATCCCATCCTATCCTCTATCCCATCCTATCCTCTAACCTAACCTATCCTCTATCCTATCCTATCCTCTATCCTATCCTATCCTCTATCCTATCCTCTCCTCTATCCTATCCTACCCTCTTTCCTATCCTATCCTCTATCCTATCCTATCCTCTATCCTATCCTATCCTCTATCCGATCCTCTATCCAATCCTATCCTCTATCCTATCCTATCCTCTATCCGATCCTCTATCCTATCCTATCCTCTATTATATCCTATCCTCTATCCTATCCTATCCTCTATCCTATCCTATCCTCTATCCTATCCTATCCTCGATCCCATCCTATCCTCTATCCCATCCTATCCTCTATCCTAACCTATCCTCTATCCTAACCTATCCTCTATCCTATCCTATCCTCTATCCTATCCTATCCTCTATCCTATCCTATCCTCTATCCTATCCTATCCTCTATCCTATCCTATCCTCTATCCTATCCTATCCTATCCTCTATCCTATCCTATCCTCTATCCTATCCTATCCTCTATCAGATCCTCTAACCTATCCTATCATCTATACTATCCTCTATCGTATCCTATCCTATCCTCTATCCTATCCTATCCTCTATTATATCCTATCCTCTATCCTATCCTATCCTCTATCCTATCCTATCCTCTATCCTATCCTATCCTCTATCCCATCCTATCCTCTATCCCATCTTATCCTCTATCCTATCCTATCCTCTATCCTATCCTATCCTCTATCCTATCCTATCCTCTATCCTATCCCCTCCTCTATCCTATCCTATCCTCTATCCTATCCTATACTCTATCCACTATCCTATCCTACCCTCTTTCCTATCCTATCCTCTATCCTATCCTATCCTCTATCCTATCCTACCCTCTATCCTATCCTGTCTTCTATCCTCTATCCTATCCTCTATCCTATCCTATCCTCTATCCTATCCTCTTTAATATCGTTTACTCTATCATATCCTATCCTCTATCCTGTAATATCATCTATCCTATTCTATCCTCTATCCTATCCTCTATCATATCCAATCCTCTATCGTATCCTCAATCCTATCCTCTATCATATCCAATCCTCTATCGTATACTCTATCCTATCCTATCCTCTATCCTATCCTCTATCCTATCCTATCCTCTATCCTATCCTCTTTAATATCGTTTACTCTATCATATCCTATCCTCTATCCTATCCTATCCTCTATTATATCCTATCCTCTATCCTATCCTATCCTCTATCCTATCCTCTACCCTATCCTATCCTCTATAATATCGTTTACTCTATCATATCCTATCCTCTATCCTATAATATCATCTATCCTATTCTATCCTCTATCCTATCCTCTATCATATCCAATCCTCTATCCTATCCTATCCTCGATCCTATCCTATCCTCTATCCTATCCTCTCCTCTATCCTATCCTACCCTCTTTCCTATCCTATCCTCTATCCTATCCTATCCTCTATCCTATCCTATCCTCTATCCTATCCTATCCTCTTTCCGATCCTCTATCCTATCCTATCCTCTATCCTATCCTATCCTCTTTCCGATCCTCTATCCTATCCTATCCTCTATTATATCCTATCCTCTATCCTATCCTATCCTCTATCCTATCCTATCCTCTATCCTAACCTATCCTCTATCCTATCCTATCCTCTATCCTATCCTATCCTCTATCCTATCCTATCCTCTATCCTATCCTATCCTCTATCCTATCCTATCCTCTATCCTCTATACTATCCTATCCTCTATCCTATCCTATCCTATCCTCTATCCTATCCTATCCTCTATCCTATCCTATCCTCTATCCTATCCTACCCTCTTTCCTATCCTATCCTCTATCCTATAATATCATCTATCCTATTCTATCCTCTATCCTATCCTCTATCATATCCAATCCTCTATCGTATCCTCAATCCTATCCTCTATCATATCCAATCCTCTATCGTATACTCTATCCTATCCTATCCTCTATCCTATCCTATCCTCTATCCTATCCTATCCTCTATCCTATCCTACCCTCTTTCCTATCCTATCCTCTATCCTATCCTATCCTCTATCCTATCCTACCCTCTATCCTATCCTATCTTCTATCCTCTATCATATCCTCTATCCTATCCTATCCTCTATCCTATCCTCTTTAATATCGTTTACTCTATCATATCCTATCCTCTATCCTATAATATCATCTATCCTATTCTATCCTCTATCCTATCCTCTATCATATCCAATCCTCTATCGTATCCTCAATCCTATCCTCTATCATATTCTATCCTCTATCCTATCCTCTATCATATCCAATCCTCTATCCTATCCTATCCTCTATCCTATCCTATCCTCTATCCTATCCTATCCTCTATCCTATCCTATCCTCTATCCTATCCTATCCTCTATCCTATCCTATCCTATCCTCTACCCTATCCTATCCTCTATCCTATCCTATCCTCTATCCTATCCTACCCTCTATCCTATCCTATCCTCTATCCTATCCTATCCTCTATCAGATCCTCTAACCTATCCTATCATCTATACTATCCTCTATCGTATCCTATCCTATCCTCTATCCTATATTATCCTCTATCCTATCCTATCCTCTATCCTATCCTATCCCCTATTATATCCTATCCTCTATCCTATCCTATCCTCTATCCTATCCTATCCTCTACCCTATCCTATCCTCTATAATATCGTTTACTCTATCATATCCTATCCTCTATACTATAATATCATCTATCCTATTCTATCCTCTATCCTATCCTCTAACATATCCAATCCTCTATCCTATCCTATCCTCGATCCTATCCTATCCTCTATCCTATCCTCTACCCTATCCTATCCTCTATAATATCGTTTACTCTATCATATCCTATCCTCTATCCTATCCTATCCTCGATCCCATCCTATCCTCTATCCCATCCTATCCTCTATCCTAACCTATCCTCTATCGTATCCTATCCTCTATCCTATCCTATCCTCTATCCTATCCTATCCTCTATCCTATCCTATCCTCTATCCTATCCTATCCTCTATCCTATCCTATCCTCTATCCTATCCTATCCTCTATCCTATCCTATCCTCTATCCTATCCTATCCTCTATCCTATCCTATCCTCTATCCTATCCTCGATCCTATCCTATCCTCTATCCTATCCTCTATAATATCGTTTACTCTATCATATCCTATCCTCTATCCTATAATATCATCTATCCTATTCTATCCTCTATCCTATCCTCTATCATATCCAATATTCTATCCTATACTATCCTCTATCCTATCCTATCCTCTATCCTATCCTATCCTCTATCCTATCCTATCCTCTATCCTATCCTATCCTATCCTCTGTCCTATCCTATCCTCTATCCTATCCTATCCTCTATCCTATCCTATCCTCTATCCTATCCTATCCTCTATCCTATCCCCTCCTCTATCCTATCCTATCCTCTATCCTATCCTATACTCTATCCTCTATCCTATCCTACCCTCTTTCCTATCCTATCCTCTATCCTATCCTCTATCCTATCCTATCCTCTATCCTATCCTATCTTCTATCCCATCCTATCCTCTATCCTATCCTATCCTCTATCCTATCCTATCCTCTATCCTATCCCATCCTGTATCCTATCCTATCCTGTATCCTATCCCCTCCTCTATCCTATCCTATCCTCTATCCTATCCTATACTCTATCCTATATCCTATCCTACCCTCTTTCCTATCCTATCCTCTATCCTATCCTATCCTCTATCCTATCCTACCCTCTATCCTATCCTATCTTCTATCCTCTATCGTATCCTCTATCCTATCCTATCCTCTATCCTATCCTATCCTCTATCCTATTATATCCTCTATCCTATCCTATCCTCTACCTTATACTATACTCTATCCTATCCAATTACCTATCCAATCCTCTATCCTATTCTATCCTCTATCCGATCCTCTATCCTAGCCTCTATCCTATCCTATCCTCTATCCTATCCTATCCTCTATCCTATTCTATCCTCTATCCTATCCTATCCTCTATCCTATCCTATCCTCTATCCTATCCTATCCTCTATCCTATCCTCTATCCTATCCTCTATCCTATCCTCTATCCTATCCTCTATCCTATCCTCTATCCTATCCTATCCTCTATCCTATCCTCTACCCTATCTTATCCTCTATAATATCGTTTACTCTATCATATCCTATCCTCTATCCTATAATATCATCTATCCTATTCTATCCTCTATCCTATCCTATCCTCTATCCCATCCTGTCCTCTATCCTATCCTATCCTGTATCCTATCCTATCCTCTATCCTATCCTCTATCCTATCCTCTATCCTATCATCTATCCTATCCTCTATCCAATCCTATCCTCTATCCTATCGTATCCTCTATCCTATCCTATACTCTATCCTATCCTATCCTTTATTCTATCCTTTCCTGTATCCTATCGTATCCTCTATCCTATACTATCCTCTATCCTCTCCTATCCTCCATCCTATCCTTTCCTCAATCCTATTATATCCTCTATCCTATCCTATCCTCTATCCTATCCTATCCTCTATTCTATCCTATCCTATCCTCTATCCTATCCTCTCCTCTATCCTATCCTATCCTCTATCCTCTATCCTCTATCCTATCCTATCCTCTATCCTATCCTCTTTAATATCGTTTACTCTATCATATCCTATCCTCTATCCTATAATATCATCTATCCTATTCTATCCTCTATCCTATCCTCTATCATATCCAATCCTCTATCGTATCCTCAATCCTATCCTCTATCATATCCAATCCTCTATCGTATACTCTATCTTATCCTATCCTCTATCCTATCCTATCCTCTATCCTATCCTATCCTCTATCCTATCCTTTCCTCAATCCTATTATATCCTCTATCCTATCCTATCCTCTATCCCATCCTATCCTATCCTCTATCCTATCCTATCCTCTATCCTATCCTATCCTCTATCCTATCCTATCCTCTATCCTATTATATCCTCTATCCTATCCTCTATCCTATCCTATCCTTTATCCTATCCTACCCTCTTTCCTATCCTATCCTCTATCCTATCCTATCCTCTATCCTATTATATCCTCTATCCTATCCTATCCTCTACCTTATACTATACTCTATCCTATCCAATTACCTATCCAATCCTCTATCCTATCCTATCCTCTATCCTATCCTCTATCCTATCCTATCCTCTATCCTATCCTATCCTCTATCCTATCCTATCCTCTATCCTATCCTATCATTTATCCTATCCTATCCTCTATCCTATCCTATCCTCTATCCTATACTATCCTCTACCTTATCCTATCCTCTATCCTATCCAATTACCTAGCCTATCCTCTATTATATCCTTTCCTCTATCCTATCCTATCCTCTATCCGATCCTCTATCCTATCCTCTATCCTATCCTATCCTCTATCCTATCCTCTATCCTATCCTATCCTCTATCCTATTCTATCCTCTATCCTATCCTATCCTCTATCCTATCCTATCCTCTATCCTATCCTATCCTCTATCCTATCCTATCCTCTATCCTATCCTCTATCCTATCCTCTATCCTATCCTCTATCCTATCCTCTATCCTATCCTCTACCCTATCTTATCCTCTATAATATCGTTTACTCTATCATATCCTATCCTCTATCCTATAATATCATCTATCCTATTCTATCCTCTATCCTATCCTATCCTCTATCCCATCCTGTCCTCTATCCTATCCTATCCTGTATCCTATCCTATCCTCTATCCTATCCTCTATCCTATCCTCTATCCTATCATCTATCCTATCCTCTATCCAATCCTATCCTCTATCCTATCGTATCCTCTATCCTATCCTATCCTCTATCCTATCCTATCCTCTATCCTATCCTATCCTCTATCCTATCCTATCCTCTATCCTATCCTATCCTCTATCCTATCCTATCCTCTATCCTATCCTATCCTCTATCCTATCCTATCCTCTATCCTATCCTATCCTCTATCCTATCCTATCCTCTATCCTATCCTATCCTCTATCCTATCCTATCCTATCCTCTATCCTATCCTATCCTATCCTCTATCCTATCCTATCCTCTATCCTATTATATCCTCTATCCTATCCTCTATCCTATCCTATCCTTTATCCTATCCTATCCTCTATCCTATCCTATCCTCTATCCTATTCTATCCTCAATCCTATCCTATCCTCTATCCCATCCTATCCTCTATTCTATCCTATCCTCTATCCTATACTAACCTCTATCCCATCCTATTCTCTATCCTATCCTATCCTCCATCCTATTCTATCCTCTATCAGTTCGTCTATCCTAGCCTATCCTCTATCCTATCCTCTATCCTATCCTCTATCCCATCCTATCCTCTATTCTATCCTATCCTCTATCCTATACTAACCTCTATCCCATCCTATTCTCTATCCTATCCTATCCTCCATCCTATTCTATCCTCTATCAGTTCGTCTATCCTAGCCTATCCTCTATCCTATCCTCTATCCTATCCTCTATCCTATCCTCTATCCTATCCTCTATCCTATCCTCTATCCTATCCTCTATCTTATCCTCTATCCTATCCTCTATCCAATCCTATCCTCTATCCTATCCTATCCTCTATCCTATTCTATCCTCTATCCTATCCTATCCTCTATCCTATCCTATCCTCTATCCTATCCTATCCTCTATCCTATCCTATCCTCTATCCTATACTATCCTCTACCTTATCCTATCCTCTATCCTATCCAATTACCTATCCTATCCTCTATCCTATCCTTTCCTGTATCCTATCCTATCCTCTATCCTATACCATCCTCTATCCTAACCTATCCTCTATCCTATCCTATCCTATCTTCTATCCTATCCTATCTTCTATCCTATCCTATCCTTTATCCTATCCTATCCTCTATTCTATCCTATCCTCTATATTATACTAACCTCTATCCTCTCCTATCCTCTATCCTATCCTATCCTCCATCCTATTCTATCCTCTATCAGATCGTCTATCCTATCCTATCCTCTATCCTATCCTATCCTCTATCCTATCCTACCCTCTTTCCTATCCTATCCTCTACCCGATCATCTATCCTATCATATCCTCTATCCTACCCTATCAACTATCTTATCCTATCCTCTATCCTATCCTCTATCGTATCCTCAATCCTATCCTCTATCATATCCAATCCTCTATCGTATACTCTATCCTATCCTATCCTCTATCCTATCCTTTACTCAATCCTATTATATCCTCTATCCTATCCTATCCTCTATCCCATCCTATCCTATCCTCTATCCTATCCTATCCTCTATCCTGTCCTATCCTCTATCCTATCCTACCCTCTATCCTATTCTATCCTCTATCCTATCCTATCCTCTATCCCATCCTATCCTCTATCCTATCCTATCCTCTATCCTATCCTATCCTCTATCCCATCCTATCCTCTATTCTATCCTATCCTCTATCCTATACTAACCTCTATCCCATCCTATTCTCTATCCTATCCTATCCTCCATCCTATTCTATCCTCTATCAGTTCGTCTATCCTAGCCTATCCTCTATCCTATCCTCTATCCTATCCTCTATCCCATCCTATCCTCTATTCTATCCTATCCTCTATCCTATACTAACCTCTATCCCATCCTATTCTCTATCCTATCCTATCCTCCATCCTATTCTATCCTCTATCAGTTCGTCTATCCTAGCCTATCCTCTATCCTATCCTCTATCCTATCCTCTATCCTATCCTCTATCCTATCCTCTATCCTATCCTCTATCCTATCCTCTATCCTATCCTCTATCCTATCCTCTATCCAATCCTATCCTCTATTCTATCCTATCCTCTATCCTATCCTATCCTCTATCCTATCCTATCCTCTATCCTATCCTATCCTCTATCCTATCCTATCCTTCATCCTATCCTATCCTCTATCCTATCCTATCCTCTATCCTATACTATCCTCTACCTTATCCTATCCTCTATCCTATCCAATTACCTATCCTATCCTCTATCCTATCCTTTCCTGTATCCTATCCTATCCTCTATCCTATACCATCCTCTATCCTAACCTATCCTCTATCCTATCCTATCCTATCTTCTATCCTATCCTATCCTTTATCCTATCCTATCCTCTATTCTATCCTATCCTCTATCCTATACTAACCTCTATCCTCTCCTATCCTCTATCCTATCCTATCCTCCATCCTATTCTATCCTCTATCAGATCGTCTGTCCTATCCTATCCTCTATCCTATCCTATCCTCTATCCTATCCTACCCTCTTTCCTATCCTATCCTCTACCCGATCATCTATACTATCATATCCTCTATCCTACCCAATCCTCTATCTTATCCTATCCTCTATCCTATCCTCTATCGTATCCTCAATCCTATCCTCTATCATATCCAATCCTCTATCGTATACTCTATCCTACCCTATCCTCTATCCTATCCTTTCCTCAATCCTATTATATCCTCTATCCTATCCTATCCTCTATCCCATCCTATCCTATCCTCTATCCTATCCTATCATCTATCCTATCCTCTATCCTATCCTATCCTCTATCCTATCCTATCCTCTATCCTATCCTATCCTCTATCCTATCCTATCCTCTATCCTATCCTATCCTATATCCTATATCCTATCCTATCCTCTATCCTATCCTATCCTCTACCCTATCCTATCCTCTATCCTATCCTATCCTCTATCCTATCCTTTCCTCAATCCTATTATATCCTCTATCCTATCCTATCCTCTATCCTATCCTATCCTCTATCCTATCCTATCCTCTATCCTATCCTATCCTCTATCCTATTATATCCTCTATCCTATCCTATCCTCTACCTTATCCTATACTCTATCCTATCCAATTACCTATCCTATCCTCTATCCTATCCTATCCTCTATCCTATATTATCCTGTATCCTATCCTCTATCCTATCCTATCCTCTATCCTATCCTATCCTCTAGCCTATCCTATCCTCTATCCTATCCTATCCTCTATCCTATCCTATCCTCTATCCTATCCTATCCTCTATCCTATCCTATCCTCTATCCTATCCTATCCTCTATCCTATCCTATCCTCTATCCTATCCTATCCTCTATCCTATCCTATCCTCTATCCCATCCTATCCTCTATCCTATCCTATCCTCTATCCTATCCTATCCTCTATCCTATCGTATCCTCTATCCTATCCTATCCTCTATCCTATCCTATCCTCTATCCTATCCTCTATCCTATCCTATCCTCTATCCTATCCTATCCTCTATCCTATCCTATCCTCTAACCTATCCTATCTTCTATCCTATCCTACCCTCTATCCTATCCTATCCTTTATCCTATCCTATCCTCTATCCTATCCTATCCTCTATCCTATACTATCCTCTATCCCATCCTATCCTATCCTCTATCCTATCCTATCCTCTATCCTATCCTATCCTCTATCCTATCCTATCCTCTATCCTAGCCTATCCTCTATCCTATCCTATCCTCTATCCTATCCTATCCTCTATCCTATCCTCTATCCTATCCTATCCTCTATCCTATCCTATCCTCTTTCCTATCCTTTCCTCTATCCTATCCTATCCTCTATCCTATCCTATCCTCTATCCTATCCTATCCTCTATCCTATCCTATCCTCTATCCTATCCTATCCTCTATCCTATCCTATCCTCTATCCTATCCTATCCTCTATCCCATCCTATCCTCTATCCTATCCTATCCTCTATCCTATCCTATCCTCTATCCTATCGTATCCTCTATCCTATCCTATCCTCTATCCTATCCTATCCTCTATCCTATCCTCTATCCTATCCTATCCTCTATCCTATCCTATCCTCTATCCTATCCTATCCTCTAACCTATCCTATCTTCTATCCTATCCTACCCTCTATCCTATCCTATCCTTTATCCTATCCTATCCTCTATCCTATCCTATCCTCTATCCTATACTATCCTCTATCCTATCCTATCCTCTATCGTATCCTTTCCTCAATCCTATTATATAACCTCTATCCTACCCTATCCTCTATCCCATCCTATCCTATCCTCTATCCTATCCTATCCTCTATCCTATCCTATCCTCTATCCTATCCTATCCTCTATCCTATCCTATCCTCTATCCTATCCTATCCTCTATCCTATCCTATCCTCTATCCTATCCTCTATCCTATCCTATCCTCTATCCTATCCTATCCTCTTTCCTATCCTTTCCTCTATCCTATCCTATCCTCTATCCTATTATATCCTCTATCCTATCCTATCCTCTACCTTATCCTATACTCTATCCTATCCAATTACCTATCCAATCCTCTATCCTATCCTATCCTCTATCCTATCCTATCCTCTATCCTATCCTCTATCCTATCCTATCCTCTATCCTATCCTATCCTCTATCCTATCCTGTATCCTATCCTCTATCGTATCCTCAATCCTATCCTCTATCATATCCAATCCTCTATCGTACACTCTATCCTATCCTATCCTCTATCCTATCCTTTCCTCAATCCTATTATATCCTCTATCCTATCCTATCCTCTATCCCATCCTATCCTATCCTCTATCCTATCCTATCCTCTATCCTATCCTATCCTCTATCCTATCCTACCCTCTATCCAATTCTATCCTCTATCCTATCCTATCCTCTATCCCATCCTATCCTCTATCCTATCCTATCCTCTATCCTATCCTATCATCTATCCTATCCTCTATCCTATCCTATCCTCTATCCTATCCTATCCTCTATCCTATCCTATCCTCTATCCTATCCTATCCTATATCCTATATCCTATCCTCTCCTCTATCCTATCCTATCCTCTACCCTATCCTATCCTCTATCCTATCCTATCCTCTATCCTATCCTTTCCTCAATCCTATTATATCCTCTATCCTATCCTATCCTCTATCCTATCCTATCCTCTACCCTATCCTATCCTCTATCCTATCCTATCCTTTATCCTATCCTATCCTCTATCCTATCCTATCCTCTATCCTATCCTATCCTCTATCCTATTATATCCTCTATCCTATCCTATCCTCTACCTTATCCTATACTCTATCCTATCCAATTACCTATCCTATCCTCTATCCTATCCTATCCTCTATCCTATCCTATCCTGTATCCTATCCTCTATCCTATCCTATCCTCTATCCTATCCTATCCTCTATCCTATCCTATCCTCTATCCTATCCTATCCTCTATCCTATCCTATCCTCTATCCTATCCTATCCTCTATCCTATCCTATCCTCTATCCTATCCTATCCTCTATCCTATCCTATCCTCTATCCTATCCTATCCTCTATCCTATCCTATCCTCTATCCTATCCTATCCTCTATCCTATCCTCTATCCTATCCTATCCTCTATCCTATCCTATCCTCTATCCTATCCTATCCTCTAACCTATCCTATCTTCTATCCTATCCTACCCTCTATCCTATCCTATCCTTTATCCTATCCTATCCTCTATCCTATCCTATCCTCTATCCTATACTATCCTCTATCCTATCCTATCCTCTATCGTATCCTTTCCTCAATCCTATTATATAACCTCTATCCTACCCTATCCTCTATCCCATCCTATCCTATCCTCTATCCTATCCTATCCTCTATCCTATCCTATCCTCTATCCTATCCTATCCTCTATCCTATCCTATCCTCTATCCTATCCTATCCTCTATCCTATCCTATCCTCTATCCTATCCTCTATCCTATCCTATCCTCTATCCTATCCTATCCTCTTTCCTATCCTTTCCTCTATCCTATCCTATCCTCTATCCTATTATATCCTCTATCCTATCCTATCCTCTACCTTATCCTATACTCTATCCTATCCAATTACCTATCCAATCCTCTATCCTATCCTATCCTCTATCCTATCCTATCCTCTATCCTATCCTCTATCCTATCCTATCCTCTATCCTATCCTATCCTCTATCCTATCCTGTATCCTATCCTCTATCGTATCCTCAATCCTATCCTCTATCATATCCAATCCTCTATCGTACACTCTATCCTATCCTATCCTCTATCCTATCCTTTCCTCAATCCTATTATATCCTCTATCCTATCCTATCCTCTATCCCATCCTATCCTATCCTCTATCCTATCCTATCCTCTATCCTATCCTATCCTCTATCCTATCCTACCCTCTATCCAATTCTATCCTCTATCCTATCCTATCCTCTATCCCATCCTATCCTCTATCCTATCCTATCCTCTATCCTATCCTATCATCTATCCTATCCTCTATCCTATCCTATCCTCTATCCTATCCTATCCTCTATCCTATCCTATCCTCTATCCTATCCTATCCTATATCCTATATCCTATCCTCTCCTCTATCCTATCCTATCCTCTACCCTATCCTATCCTCTATCCTATCCTATCCTCTATCCTATCCTTTCCTCAATCCTATTATATCCTCTATCCTATCCTATCCTCTATCCTATCCTATCCTCTACCCTATCCTATCCTCTATCCTATCCTATCCTTTATCCTATCCTATCCTCTATCCTATCCTATCCTCTATCCTATCCTATCCTCTATCCTATTATATCCTCTATCCTATCCTATCCTCTACCTTATCCTATACTCTATCCTATCCAATTACCTATCCTATCCTCTATCCTATCCTATCCTCTATCCTATCCTATCCTGTATCCTATCCTCTATCCTATCCTATCCTCTATCCTATCCTATCCTCTATCCTATCCTATCCTCTATCCTATCCTATCCTCTATCCTATCCTATCCTCTATCCTATCCTATCCTCTATCCTATCCTATCCTCTATCCTATCCTATCCTCTATCCTATCCTATCCTCTATCCTATCCTATCCTCTATCCTATCCTATCCTCTATCCTATCCTATCCTCTATCCTATCCTATCCTCTATCCTATCCTATCCTCTATCCTATCCTATCCTCTATCCTATCCTATCCTCTATCCTATCCTATCCTCTATCCTATCCTATCCTCTATCCTATCCTATCCTCTATCCTATCCTATCCTCTATCCTATCCTATCCTCTATCCTATCCTATCCTCTATCCTATCCTATCCTCTATCCTATCCTATCCTCTTTCCTATCCTTTCCTCTATCCTATCCTATCCTCTATCCTATTATATCCTCTATCCTATCCTATCCTCTACCTTATCCTATACTCTATCCTATCCAATTACCTATCCAATCCTCTATCCTATCCTATCCTCTATCCTATCCTATCCTCTATCCTATCCTCTATCCTATCCTATCCTCTATCCTATCCTATCCTCTATCCTATCCTATCCTCTATCCTATCCTCTATCCTATCCTCTATCCTATCCTCTATGCTATCCTCTATCCTATCCTATCCTCTATCCTATCCTATCCTCTATCCTATCCTATCCTCTAACCTATCCTATCCTCTATCCTATCCTATCCTCTATCCTATACTATCCTCTATCCTATCCTATCCTCTATCCTATCCTTTCCTCAATCCTATTATATAACCTCTATCCTACCCTATCCTCTATCCCACCCTATCCTATCCTCTATCCTATCCTATCCTCTATCCTATCCTATCCTCTATCCTATCCTATCCTCTATCCTACCCTATCCTCCATCCTATCCTACCCTCTATCCTATCCTATCCTCTATCCTATCCTATCCTCTATCCTATCCTATCCTCTATCCTATCCTTTCCACAATCCTATTATATCCTCTATCCTATCCTATCCTCTATCCCATCCTATCCTATCCTCTATCCTATCCTATCCTCTATCCTATCCTATCATCTATCCTATCCTATCCTCTATCCTATTCTATCCTCTATCCTATCCTATCCTCTATCCCATCCTATCCTCTATTCTATCCTATCCTCTATCCTATCCTATCCTCTATCCTATCCTCTATCCTATCCTATCCTCTATCCTATCCTATCCTCTATCCTATCCTATCCTCTATCCTATCCTCTATCCTATCCTCTATCCTATCCTCTATGCTATCCTCTATCCTATCCTATCCTCTATCCTATCCTATCCTCTATCCTATCCTATCCTCTAACCTATCCTATCCTCTATCCTATCCTATCCTCTATCCTATACTATCCTCTATCCTATCCTATCCTCTATCCTATCCTTTCCTCAATCCTATTATATAACCTCTATCCTACCCTATCCTCTATCCCACCCTATCCTATCCTCTATCCTATCCTATCCTCTATCCTATCCTATCCTCTATCCTATCCTATCCTCTATCCTACCCTATCCTCCATCCTATCCTACCCTCTATCCTATCCTATCCTCTATCCTATCCTATCCTCTATCCTATCCTATCCTCTATCCTATCCTATCCTCTATCCTATCCTATCCTCTATCCTATCCTATCCTCTATCCTATCCTATCCTCTATCCTATCCTATCCTCTATCCTATATTATCCTCTATCCTATCCTATCCTGTATCCTATCCTATCCTCTATCCTATCCTATCCTCTATCCTATCCTATCCTCTATCCAATCCTATCCTCTATGCTATCCTATCCTCTATCCTATCCTATCCTCTATCCTATCCTATCCTATCCTCTATCCTACCCTATGCTCTATCCTATCCTATCCTCTCCTCTATCCTATCCTATCCTATCCTCTATCCTCTATCCTCTATCCTCTATCCTATCCTATCCTCTATCCTATACTTTCCTCTATCCAATCCTATCCTCTATCCTATCCTATCCTCTATCCTTTCCTATCCTCTATCCTATCCTATCCTATCCTTTATCCTATCCTATCCTCTATCCTATCCTCTATCCTATCCTCAATCCTATCCTCTATCCTATCCTATCCTCAATCCTATCCTATCCTCTATTCTATCCTATCCTCTATCATATACTATCCTCTATCCTATCCTATCCTCTATCCTATCCTATCTTCTATCCGATTCTCTATCCTATCCTATCCTCTATCCTATCCTATCCTCTATCCTATTCTATCCTCTATCCTATCCTATCCTCTATCCTATCCGATCCTCTATCCTATCCTATCCTCTATCCTATCCTATCCTCTATCCTATTCTATCCTCCATCCTATCCTATCCTCTATCCTATCCTATCCTCTATCCTATCCTATCCTCTATCCTATCCTACCCTCTTTCCAATCCTATCCTCTATCCTATCCTATCCTCTATCCGATCATCTATCCTATCATATCCTCTATCCTATCCTATCCTCTATCTTATCCTATCCTCTATCCTATCCTCTATCGTATCCTCAATCCTATCCTCTATCATATCCAATCCTCTATCGTATACTCTATCCTATCCTATCCTCTATCCTATCCTTTCCTCAATCCTATTATATCCTCTATCCTATCCTATACTCTATCCTATCCTATCCTATCCTATCCTCTATCCTATCCTATCCTCTATCCTATCCTATCCTCTATCCTACCCTATCCTCTATCCTATTCTATCCTCTATCCTAACCTATCCTCTATCCCATCCTATCCTGTATCCTATCCTATCCTCTATCCTATCCTATCCTCTATCCTATCCTCTATCCTATCCTATCCTGTATCCTATCCTATCCTCTATCCTATCCTATCCTCTATCCTATCCTATCCTCTATCCTATCCTATCCTCTATCCTATCCTATCCTCTATCCTATCCTATCCTCTATCCTATCCTATCCTCTATCCTATCCTATCCTCTATCCTATCCTATCCTCTATCCTATCCTCTATCCTATCCTATCCTGTATCCTATCCTATCCTCTATCCTATCCTATCCTCTATCCTATCCTATCCTCTATCCTATCCTATCCTCTATCCTATCCTATCCTCTATCCTATCGTATCCTCTATCCTATCCTATCCTCTATCCTATCCTATCCTCTATCCTATCCTATCCTCTATCCTATAACCTATCCTATCCTATCCTCTATCCTATCCTATCCTCTATCCTATCCTATCCTCTATCCTATCCTATCCTCTATCCTATCCTATCCTCTATCCTATCCTATCCTTTATCCTATCCTATCCTCTATCCTATCCTATCCTCTATCCTATACTATCCTCTACCTTATCCTATCCGCTATCCTATCCAATTACCTATCCTATCCTCTATTATATCCTTTCCTCTATCCTATCCTATCCTCTATCCGATCCTCTATCCTCTATCCTATCCTCTATCCTATCCTCTATCCTATCCTTTCCTCAATCCTATTATATCCTCTATCCTATCCTATTCTCTATCCCATCCTATCCTCCATCCTATTCTATCCTCTATCCTATCCTATCCTTATCCTATCCTACCCTCTTTCCTATCCTATCCTCTGTCCTATCCTATCCTCTATCCTATCCTATCCTCTATCCTATCCTATCCTCTATCCTATCGTATCCTCTATCCTATCCTATTCTCTATCCTATCCTATCCCCTATCCTATCCTATCCTCTATCCTATCCTATCCTCTATCCTATATTATCCTCTATCCTATCCTATCCTGTATCCTATCCTATCCTCTATCCTATCCTATCCTCTATCCTATCCTATCCTCTATCCAATCCCATCCTCTATCCTATCCTATCCTCTATCCTATCCTATCCTCTATCCTATCCTATCCTCTATCCTATCCTATCCTATCCTCTATCCTATCCTATCCTCTATCCTATCCTATCCTATCCTCTATCCTATCCTCTCCTTTATCCTATCCTATCCTCTATCCTATCCTATCGTCTATCCTATCCTCTATCCTATCCTCATTCCTATCCTCTATCCTATCCTATCCTCAATCGTATCCTATCCTCTATTCTATCCTATCCTCTATCATATACTATCCTCTATCTTATCCTATCCTCTATCCTATCCTATCCTCTATCCTATCCTATCCTCTATCCTATCGTATCCTCTATCCTATCCTATCCTCTATCCTATCCTATCCTCTATCCTATCCTATCCTCTATCCTATAACCTATCCTATCCTATCCTCTATCCTATCCTATCCTCTATCCTATCCTATCCTCTATCCTATCCTATCCTCTATCCTATCCTATCCTCTATCCTATTCTATCCTCTATCCTAACCTATCCTCTATCCCATCCTATCCTGTATCCTATCCTATCCTCTATCCTATCCTCTCCTCT